>NC_142954.1:12347074-12359574 GCF_046866305.1 Octopus bimaculoides | reverse complement strand
GGGTGGAGAGGAGGAGGGTGGAGAGGAGGAGGGTGGAGAGGAGGAGGGTGGAGAGGAGGAGGGTGGAGAGGAGGAGGGTGGAGAGGAGGAGGGGGAGGGAAAATTGGCTACAGGGAAACAGGGGAGAAGAAAGAAGGGGGAAGAGGAGAGAGGGGAAAGATGGAAGAAGAGAAAGAGGGAAGATGGGGCAAGGGAGATAGGAAGAGAGACAGAGAGAGAAGAGAAGGTATTGTCTGTATATATAGTAACAGTGGTGGTGGTGGAGGTGATGGAGGGGGAGGCATAGAATGGCAGATGAACAGTGGATGTGGTGAACAGAATGATGATGGATTAAAAGACTTGTGGTGTTAAATGTAGAGGATTAAACATAAAGGATTATAGAAACATGTGGTGGTGGTGGTGGTGGTGGTGTTGGGGATAGAGAAACAGTACAGTATTATCAATGTGGTGAAATGATTAATTAAAGGGAAATGCGTAGAGCAATCAGAAATAATTATATCATAATAACAATAATAATAATAATAATAATGATAATAATAATAATAATAATAATAATAATAATAGTAATAATAATCCTTCATTTAGTCAATTTTTGTCTTCTTTTGTAAAAACTTAATTATTCAGTGTATAAATTTTTTTATTAGGAATTAATAATAATAGTAATAATAATAATAATGAGTAGAAATAAAAACATCACAACAAACCACAGTACATAGCCAAGGCACACAGAATTGTGCTCAGTAGTGCAGCAAAAGCACGTGATAAAAATAAGACTACTGAATAATAATAATAATAATAATAATAATAATAATAATAATAATAATAATAATAATTTCTTTTATTTAGTTAATTTTTGTCTTCTCTTGTAAAAACTTAATTAATCAATGTTTTATTTTATTAGTAATTAAAAATATTGGTTTCATATTTTGACACAAGGCCAGCAAATTTTGGGGAAGAGATAAGTAAATTCCATCGACCCCCTGTTCAACTGGTATTTATTTTATAGACACCGAAAGGATGAAACGCAGAGTCAACCCCAACAGCATTTGAACTTAGAATGTAAAGTTGAAAGAAATGCCGCTAAGCATTTTGCCTGGTGTAATAACATTTCTGCCATGGGGCAAGTGAAAGCGAAATCGTGATGGCACCTGTGCCAGTGGAGCGCTAAGAGCACCGTCCGAACGTGATCGTTATCAGAGCAGCTGTCTGGCTTCCATGCCAGTGGCATCTAAATAGCACCATTTGAGCGGGTTCGTTACCAGTGTCGCTTTTCTGGCACATGAAAAGACATTCAAGCGAGGTCGTTGCCAGTGCTGCTGCACTGGCTCCTGTGCAGGTGGCATGTAAAATACACCATTTTGAATGTGGCCGTTGCCAGTACCGCCTGACTGGCCTTCGTGCCAGTGGCACATAAAAGCACCCACTACACTCTCGGAGTGGTTGGCGTTAGGCAGGGCATCCAGCTGTAGAAACTCTGCCAAATCAGATTGGAGCCTGGTGTAGCCATCTGGTTCGCCAGTCCTCAGTCAAATCGTCCAACCCATACTAGCATGGAAAGCAGATGTTAAACGATGATGATGATGAATCATCCTCATTATTATAAGCCCAACACACCCATCATGACTACCCATCTGATAAGGGTACACCAGGCACATGCATCACAACCATGTGTGTGCAACATGGTAATGTCATATCGAGATAAACAGCACATGACCTGGGGCCCAGTTAGAATTTTCTTCAGATCAAGTAGCTCATCTTACTCAAAAGGTCCCTGAATAAGGTTTGTTTAAGGATGTTGAACGAAACACCAATGTTTCCAGAGGTGAATTAGTCAAACCCCAAAGAACTTCTCTCAGCACATGACTAAAATGCTCCCTGACTACTTCTGCTGATAATCCTGTATCAATCTATTTGAGCTCTGTTGATAGTTGAGTGCTGATACTTCCAAGTGAACCAATTATTACTGGTACCACATCTACTCTCTTCATTGACCCCCAACCTTAGTATTTCCCACTTCAAATCATCATAGTTGTTCATTTTTTCTTCTTCTTTCTCTTTGATTCTGTTGTCACCAGGACATCCTATAATTATTATTATTATCATTAAGAATAAAAAATTTAAAATGGTACAACAATGCACTATAGAACAAAAAATGGACTATATACTTGTTGTAATTTGGTTATCTATAGTCCGATGATATTTCAGAATTACAATTCCTTCTTCAGATCTTCTTTGCTGGAGTCTCTGCTAACAGGTATATAGTCCGTTTTTTGTTCTATACTGCATTGTTGTACCATTCTAAACTTTTTATTCTTTACAAACAATGCACAATGCTTCAAGCGAACTACAATACTCTCCTATTATTATTATTATTCCTTCATAACACAGTGTAGGTAAAAATTCACCAGAGTCTTTAATCATCTGTCAAGTTACAACAAGGTCTTCAGACAGATGATATTTTCCTTGATGTGTGCTGTGCTCAATAAGGCTGCATTTTGCAAGACATCAATCTTGCATGGGATTTCCAGTTGCCTTAAGAAATTTTTGAAGTTTCAATTTGATTGATCCCAACGCTCCGATCACCACTGGTATCACTTTTACATTACCCTCTCACAGTCCACACAGTCTTACCGTTTCCACTTTCAATTCGGAGTATTTAGTGATTCTTTCAACCTCTTTACTCACAACATTCATGTCATTTGATATGGCCACATCAAAGATCTGACAATATTTGTCTCTCTTATTCAATATGACAATATCCAGCCAGCGGTGTTCGATTACACGATCTGTCTGAAAATCATAGTCCCAGGGTATTGTTACTTTTCCATCTTCCTGCATAACTTTACTTGTTCTCTGTTACTTCATATTGGTATTTACAGCGTTATTATTATTATTATTATTATTATCATTATTATTATTATTATTATTATTATTATTCAGTAGTTTTATTTTTATAACGTGCTTTCACTTCACTACCGAGCGCAGCTCTGTGCGCCTTGGGTATGTGCTGTGGTTTGCTGTGGTGCTCTTATGTTTACTGTATTGAAAGTGTTTTGCGTAGAATGTGTGCAGTACCCAGTAGTGCAATTTTCTGTATGTTATATATATTTGTAAGTCCTGGTGTTTTTGTTATGTATTTGTCTGAATATTTTTTTATTATACCTAAGGCACCTACTATGATAGGAATTGTTTCTGTTTTTAGATTCCACATTCGAGTTATCTCTATTTCCAGGTCTTTGTATTTTGAAAGTTTTTCCATTTCTTTTAGAGAAACGTTGTCATCTGCTGGTATTGAAACATCAATTAGAAGGCATTTTTTTCCTTCATGATCTTTGACAACTATATCTGGTCTATTTGCCTTAATTTCTCTATCTGTGTGTATTGGCATATCCCAGAGTATGGTTGCTTTCTCGTTTTCTGTGACCTTTTCTGGCGTGTGTTTATACCATCTTTTTTCTGTTGCTATTCCATAATGTTGGCATGGCTTCCAGTGTATATAGGTCCCAGCTCTGTCGTGTCTGTGAATATATTCCTTCTTAGCCAGGACTGGGCAGCCAGAGATAATATGATTTATTGTTTCTTGTCGATCTCCACATATTCTACAGTTACTTGTTATATTTCTTTTCATTATGTGTTTTTGGTAATTTCTGGTGGGGAGGCTTTGGTCTTGTGCAGCAATTAAAAATCCTTCAGTCTCTGCTTTGAGTCCTGAGCTTCTCAGCCATTGCTGGGATTTTTCTCTGTCTATTTCTTTCGCATTTAGTTTAGCCCAGTATTTACCATGTAGGGGCTTTTCTTGCCATCGTTTTATCATGGTCCGTTGCTGTTCTAGTTTTAGTTTGGATTTCATTTGTTTTATAGCTTTTGTTGTTTCTTCTTCTTCTTCTTCGTATTTGTTAGGTAGATTGATTTCTTGTTTGTATTTGTCAGCTTCCTTAAATACTGAAAACAGTTTTTTGTTTTGCTCGTGTTTTGTGGCTATTTGTATTAGTTTCCCTTGCTTCTGGAGTAGGTATTTTTGCAGTCCTATGGTGGTTATTTTATAATAGTTTTCTAGCTGTATAAGACCCCTGCCACCTTCTGTGCGTTGTATATATAGCCTTTCTATGTCAGATTTTGGGTGGTGCATCCTATATCCTGTCATTATTTTTCTTGTTTTCCTGTCTATTTTACATAGTTCATTTAGTGTCCAGTTAAGGATGTTGTAGCTGTAGCTTATAACTGGGACAGCTAAAGTGTTGATACCCATTATCTTGTTTTTAGCATTGAGCTCTGTTTTTAGTAGTGATCTAACTCGTCTATAGTACTCTTTCTTTATTTTTTCTTTCATTTGTGTATGTTGTATCCTATCTAGTTCATTGACTCCTAAATACTTATATGGTTGGCTTTCGTCTAGTTCTCTTATTTCATTGGCTTTATCTAGTGTTATATTGCTACTTTTAACTAATTTTCCTCTTTTCAGGGTTGCTTTGGCACATTTTTCTAATCCGAATTTCATTTCTATTTCCTTGGTAAAGCCGTGTACTGTCTGTAGTAGTGTTTCTAGCTCTTTGTCGTTTTTTGCATATAATTTTAGGTCATCCATATATAGAAGGTGGCTGACTGTTTTTCCATAGCATTTGTAACCGCATCCAGTTCTATTTAGCAATTCTGTTAAAGGTGTGAGTGCCAGGCAGAACAGGAGTGGAGAGAGCGTGTCTCCCTGGAATATTCCTCTTCTAATGGGGATGGCTTTCATTTTCACAAGTCCCTCTTTTGTTTGGAGCTGTAGCACTGTATGCCATTTGTTCATTGAGTGCTCTATGTATTTTATGATAATTGGTGCCACCTTGTTTATGGCTAGTGTTTCCAGAATCCACGTGTGGGGAACACTGTCGAAAGCCTTTTGGTAGTCCACCCAGGCCATACTGAGGCCTTTCTTCTTTCTGCGGCTGTCTTCAGTTATGGCTTTATTGATCAATAATTGATCTTTACAGCCGTATGAGCCCTTGCAGCATCCCTTCTGCTCTTCTGGAAACAGGTTGTTATTTTCCAGGTGTTTACTCACTCTCTGCGATATTATTGCAGTAAAGGCTTTGTAGATCGTAGGGAGACAGGTTATAGGTCTATAGTTTTGTGGTTTCTCCGTTTCCGTGGATTTGGGGATTAAGATGGTTTTCCCTTTTTATAAATTATTATTGTTATTATTATTATTATCATTATCATTATTATTATTATTATTATTATCATTATTATTATTATTATTATTATTATCATTATTATTGTTATCATTATTATTATTATTATTATTATTATTATCATCATTATTATTATTATCATTATTATTATTATCATTATTATTATTATTATTGTTATTATTATTGTTATCATTGTTATTATCATTGTTATCATTATTATTATTATTATTATTACTATTATTATTATTATTATTATCATTATCATTATTATTATTATCATTATCATTATTATTATTATTATTATTATTATTATTATCATTATTATTATCATTATTATTATCATTATTATTATTATTATTATTATTATTATTATTATTATTATTGTTCAGTAGTTTTATTTTTATAGCATGCTTTCACTTCACTACCGAGCGCAGCTCTGTGCGCCTTGGTTATGTGCTGTGGTTTGCTGTGGTGCTCTTATGCTTACTGTATTGAAAGTGTTTTGCGTAGAATGTGTGCAGTACCCAGTAGTGCAATTTTCTGTATGTTATATATATTTGTAAGACCCCTGCCACCTTCTGTGCGTTGTATATATAGCCTTTCTATGTCAGATTTTGGGTGGTGCATCCTATATCCTGTCATTATTTTTCTTGTTTTCCTGTCTATTTTACATAGTTCGTTTAGTGTCCAGTTAAGGATGTTGTAGCTGTAGCTTATAACTGGGACAGCTAAAGTGTTGATACCCATTATCTTGTTTTTAGCATTGAGCTCTGTTTTTAGTATTGATCTAACTCGTCTATAGTACTCTTTCTTTATTTTTTCTTTCATTTGTGTATGTTGTATCCTATCTAGTTCATTGACTCCTAAATACTTATATGGTTGGCTTTCGTCTAGTTCTCTTATTTCATTGGCTTTATCTAGTGTTATTATTATTATTATTATTATTATTATTATTATTATTATTATTATTATTATTAAGGCGATGAGCTGGCAGAAGCATTAGCACACCAGGTGAAATGTTTAGCAGTATTTCATCTGCCACTACGTTCTGAGTTCAAATTCTGCAGAGGTTGACTTTGCCTTTCATCTTTTCAGGGTCAATGAATTAAGTACCAGTTGTGTACTTGGATCAATGTTATCGACTTACCTCTCCTCCAAATTTCAGGCCTTGTGCCTATAGTAGAAAGGATTGTTATTATTATTGCTTGCTTCATAACTATGAGGTCTCAGGTTCAATCCCAGAGCAAGGCATCAGAATTCAAATCTTGCTGATGTCACTGTTACCCTTCATCCTTCCAGAATCAATAAAATAAGATATCCATCAAGTACTGAGATCAATACAGTTAACAATACCCCACTTCCCCTACCTCAACCAAATTTGTGACATGGTGTCCACTTAGAGATCAATATTTATTGAAGAATTTATTACAAAAGTCTCGATTGATTTGTACAAAAATATGTGAGAAATTGAATTGATTTGGTCTATACATGATATATTGTTATATCTGTGACTTCATCATCATCATCGTCATCATCAATGTCATTGTCATAATCATCATCATCATTTATATCATTATCAACAATAACATCATCATTGTCACCATCACCATCATCATCACCACCACCGCTACCACTGCCATCTTCATCACCACTACCACTATCATCACCATCATAATGACCACAACTACCACAACTACCACCACCACCACCAACACCACCATCATCATCACTACCACTATCATCATCATCCCTACTACCGCCACCACCATTATCACTACCACCCCATCATCCCCATCAAAGAGATGTCAATTTGAAATAAAGTTTGGTATTTCTCTATATATTAGTTCGTCAAGTATGAAATTTGTAGTAAGGTATTGGGTAAATTTTGACAGCTGCTCATTTTGCGCCATTATTATATTTTGGCAATCTTTATTTTTTGTTAGAAAGCTGACATATCTATTTTAAAAAATCGTTTTTTGCTATTTTTGTTTAGAGATGGGTAAGTCGGAAATTCATACAGTTTTGAAATATGAGTTCTGTCTTGGAAATACAGCATCACAGCTCAGAATATTAATGGAGTATTTCATTCTAATGTTATTACACAGCAGACAGTATCAAATTGGTTTGAAAAATAGCGATTGAACTTAAAGTGAAAACAATAGAGAGTAGGTGAGAAATAGAGAGAAGGGGAGATAGAGAGCTAGCTAGTTAGACAAATAAGATAGATAGGTAGAGATAAAGATGGAGAGAGATGGATATAGATATATAGATAGAAACATATAGCCGTCACTGACGCTAGAAAACCGGATGTAAATATTAAAAAAACTTTCAAAGACGTGAATCTAATAAAAAAAAAAGCAATATTTTCATATTTTTTTTTTTATGACCAATAGATGTTAGAGAGACAATTAATTTCTGAAAGTTACTTCACAAAGAGCTACATCCCTTTTCCATGTAACCCAGGAACAGGTGATTTCTACTCCCAGGGAGCCAGTGACTCATTATGTGAAAAATTTCAAGAGCCTAAAACCATCCCTGGAACATAAGTAGTGTATGTTCCCAGTTTCAAGAAAATCAGTTGAAAAATACGGCCGTTATAATCTTTTACACACACACACACAGATAGAATGGGATTTATATTACTGAAAGGTGCAGGAGTGGCTGTGTGATAAGTAGCTTGCTTACCGACCACATGGTTCCGGGTTCATTCCCACTTGAGCAAGTGTCTTCTACTATAGCCTCGGGCTGACCAATGCCTTGTGCGTGGATTTGATAGACAGAAACTGAAGAAAGTCTGTCGTATATATGTATTTATATTTGACAACTGATGGTGGTGTGTTTACATCCCCGTAACTTAGCAGTTATACAGAAGAGATCGATAGAATAATTACTAGGCTTACAAAGAATAAGTCCTGGGGTCAATCTGCTCGACTAAAGGCGATGCCACAGTCAAATGACTGAAACAAGTAAAAGAGTAAAAGATATATATATATATATACGATGGGCTTCTTTCAGTTTCCATCTACCAAATCCACTCACAAGGCTTTGGCTAGCCTGAGGCAATAGTAGAAGACACTTGTCCAAGATGCCATGCAGTGGGACTGAACTCAAAAACATGTAGTTGCAAAACGAGCTTCTTAATCAGACAGCCAAGAAAATCAACACATACATACACACACACACAAACATGCATGAACATATATACCCATGTGTTCACATTTACATATACACACAGTATCCTACACAAAATTTATGACTCTTTAACGAATCTATTGTCACAGGAAAAATAAGATATAAGAACTTGGAGTAAAAGAAGAAAAAAGATTTTAAAAATTCAAAGAAAACAAAAAGAACCTGGAACCGTATTCTGTTTTCTTTGGAATAACATGTGAGATAAAAATGTCAGGAGAAAACTCATAGAACCATTCAGTGCTTCTTAAAGGTTATTTGGTCAAAGAGATAGGAAAGTTATAAAGCTGGGACACACATACAAACATGTGTGTGTGTGTGTGTGCATATATATATATATATATATATATATATATATATATATATATATATATATGTGTATATATACATGTGTGTGTGTATATATATATATATATATATATATATATATATATATATATATATATATATATGAAGTATATATCTATGTATGTATATACATTATATACATATCTATATATGTATAGTATGTATCTATGTATATCCATATACAAATATACACATGTATCATGTATACATACACACACACACACACACACACACACATATATATATATATATATATATATATATAAGAACAGAGCAGAATAATCCAGTACTGGAGAGAGAGAGAGAGAGCGAGAGAGAGAGAGAGAGAGAGAGAGAGAGAGAGAGAGTGAGAGTGAGAGAGAGAGAGAGAGAGAGAAACAGGGGGAGCGTGGGAGGAAGATAGAGATTACTACACCCCCTTGCTGTGATGTTGAGAAACACAACACTCCTTATCTACTCTCTCCTCTCCCCTCACCTCTCTCGATTTCTTCATTCATGCACAAGTTCACCTGAAATAAACTCTGAACATTTGTCACAGTGAATGTTTTATATCCAAGGTCACATATACAAATATCAACTATTCATATTTTCTGCATTATGTATAAATACATACCACGCACTTTAATAGCACTGTCCTATATGCGCTCTTATACGCTAGTGAGATATGGGTTACTACAAAGAGGATAGAACATTGAACATCTGCAACACAAAGGGACATGCTAAGATCTATCACTAAGAGAGCACGTTCAATATGAGGTAATTCATAAACAGATTGGAGTGAATGATGTGATTGCAGAATATCTAAAGTTCTGCTAAACCAGACATGTCACAAGATTCGTAGACAACAGGTGGACCCATGCAGTTGCCGAGTGGCAACCAAGGGATTGGAAAAGGCCATTTGGAAGGCCTCCACACCGATGGGAAGATGACTTGGTCAAGCAATTTGGGCCAAGATGGAAAAGAAGAATGGTGCAATCAAAACAAAATTGGAAGTGCTTGTGATCAGTGGTGTTTAACAGCATCTGATGGCCTGGTCGACACTGATATACATACATATTAATCTTATTTAGGTTCTAACCTTGGAGTTTACTTTAAGTTCATCCACAAGTATTGGCTATCAGATAGGATTATAAAATGAAAATGGATTATTTTATAGATGATATATCTAAAAATTCATAAATATCCATACAGGTTATATGATTATTAATGAGAAGGATGAAGTGAGAAATTTGTTTTATTACATAATTCTACCCTAAATCTCATTTGCTAATGGATTTTACACATAAACCTGATGAGTTGATAATTTTGTAGTTTTAGTATAATGATATCACTGCTATGTATTGTTACACATATCATAAAATAGAAATGATATAGCTATACTCTTCTGATGAAATATCAATGAAACAATTACAGAATTATTTCATTTTTGGATTTGGTTTGCAAGATTCTTTATGTGAGTTCGTGTGTTGAAGTATATTCTGTTGTGTCTGGGAAGAGTCATTCTCTTTTGGTGCCTTATAATTTAACACACTCACCAGTATAATTTCCACTTAATTCTTTTTCATTTTTCTAAAATTTTCATAATAGTAGTAGTAAGGTGCCAAGCTGGTAGAATTGTTAGCACACCAGACTGAAAGCTTAGCAGCATTTCAACCATCTTAACATTTTGAGTTCAAATTCCACCAAGGTCAGCTTTGCCTGTCGTTCTCTTGGGGGTCAAGAAAGCAAGTACCAGTTGAGTACTGGGGATAATGTAATCAACTAAGCCCCTCCCCCAACATTTCAGGCCTTGTGCCTACAACAGAAAAGATTGTTATGATTATTATTATTATTATTATTATTAGTATTATATGTTTGAATTTTGCTTTGTATTTGTACAAGTTGACTCCAAGTCTCACCCAGAGATCTTGAAAGACAAGTTAGACGTTCAAGTTGGTATTATGCCTAGGGTGTCATATATTTCATTTTGCACAAAGTATTGTTCTAGAGACTGTTTAAGAAAACATAAGAAAATTATAAGTTTGTTTTAAAATTTGAGATTACATGGATAGTATTTTACGTAGGATATGGGCAGTTCCCATGAGCATTATTATTATTACTATTATTATTATTATCAATGTTGTTATTATATTTGTATTTTGACATGAACAGATATCTTTCGAGATGGCTCCAAGAAAATTGGCTTTTTATCAAGAATTACTCTCTTTTTTAATATTTTTCAGATTATTTAAAAAGTATTTGGGCATCCATCCCAATACCTGGGGGCACACAAATTAATTCTAATTTCTTTAGGCATATTATATTTTTAATTTCATACTCACTTTAATTAAAATATGACTTCCTGTTCTACGGTAGCAGAAAACACCTCCACAAAAACTAACGTTGAACTGAAAAAACTCAAAGTACAAACAGAAAAAGAAAGAAAATTAACCCAGTGAAATAGATAGATACAGGGTGTATAAGGTATTTGAGGGCACACAATTTGTGGGTCATTGCTGTATTTTTTAATAACTCTATATAATCTTTGTTTCAGAAAATAATAATGGCAGACCCTCAGCTTACTCAAAAAATGAAGAGGCATGCTGTTATTGTGGTTATAAAGGTTGAGCATAGCGATTTAGAAATATCTCAATTTTAAAAGTTGGCAGATCTTTTGTCTACAAAGTTTGTAAGGAGTTAGAGACTGGAGATGAAAACATATCACCAGTATCAGAGCATAAAAAGCATTCTAAATGCTCTGAAATCATCAGAACACCTGAATTTATCCACCAAGTTCAACAGACCATTGATTACAATCCCAGAAAGTCCATGAGGTCAATTGCATAAGATCTCTATGTGTCAGAAGGAACTGTCAGAAATGTTGGTCATGAAGTCTTATATGATGAGGAAAGGTCAATTTGTCAGAAAAAGCAAAAGGAAATCACTACATCAGATCTAAAAGGTTCTTAAACAAACTGAAAAATCCAGCAGGTGAAGATTTGAATTGGTTTTTCTCAAACGAGAAAAACTTCATTCAAGATCAAAAAGTTAACAGAAGAAATGACAGATAGTTATGTGCAGACCCTTCTGAAGTTCCAAGTGTTATGCATACAAAATCTACTGCATACAATATCTACTTAGCATATGCTAAGTAGATATTGTTATATTTTTATATATAAGTATGTGTGTATGTATAATAATCTTGCATTGGAGGTAAAGGCAACATCATGTAATGTAGGAAATCTTTTGGATCTGAATTGTATATAATTCTGTATGTTAATATATTGTCTTGTGTCACTGTATGTTTTTTGTGAGACTGAACATCCTGATGAAGGGAGTGTCTAGTTTTCTCCAAATATGAGTACTATACCATATTATAAGACACATCTCTGAAACAGCCCATAGATGGTGACTTTGAATATTACCCAGTGTTGTGCAGGGTTTTTTTGATATAGTGTACATAAATCTATTTTCTGTATTGTACATGTTATTATAATATAATACATATAAATTCTGTGATATCATATCGTATTTGTTTATTCACTATATGTTATATCATACCGGAGGTTTATGTATCATATTACATCGTCTTATGTTGATTAATATTTTTATATGGCTTGAAAATTACGAATATTTTTAAATATTTTTAAACATTCATTATATTTTTGAAGTTTATGTGTCTTTATATGCCTGTGTAGTTTTATTTCATTTTTGGTATTTTCGCCACTGAGAATTGTGTATAATTATTGATTCAAGGATGATATGCACACACATGTATATTAAATCTTTTGGTGGAGATGGAATATT
>NC_142954.1:12317074-12339574 GCF_046866305.1 Octopus bimaculoides | reverse complement strand
CAAGCACTAACAATGTCAGTCACATTTTCAACCTTCTCCTCATACATTCTTATTTCTTTATTGCCCACAAGGGGCTAAACATAGAGGGGACAAACAAGGACAGACAAAGGTATTAAGTCGATTACATTGACCCCAATGCGTAACTGGTACTTAATTTATCGACCCCGAAAGGATGAAAGGCAAAGTCAACCTCAGCGGAATTGGAACTCAGAACGTAACGGCAGATGAAATACCACTAAGCATTTCGCCCGGCGTGCTACCGATTCTGCCAGCTCGCCGCCTTCTCCTCATACATTCTGCAGAGGTCCGTTGCACTTGTGTGGTATATATCCTTTCTCATTGGTCCCAGGCAGCAATGATTAGGCCTTCGCTCTTCTTTTTAAACTCACCCTTGCTGAGCCACCTCCATGATGCATCCTGGTCTTTCAAGCTGTTAGTTTCACGGTGGAACTGACCATATTATTATTATTATTATTATTATTATTATTATTATTATTATCATTATTATTATCATCATCATTATCATCATCATTATCATCATCATCATTATCATCATCATTATTATTATTATTATTATTATTTATGACAGAAAGCTCGCAGAATCACTAGCAAGCTGAGTGAAATACTTAGCGGTATTTCATCTGTTGCTACGTTCGGGCAAAATGCTTAGCTGCATCTTGGCCATCCTTATGTTCTGGGTTCAAATTCCACTGAGGTCGACTTTGCTTCTCGTCCTTTCGGGGTCAATAGATTAAGTACCAGTGAAACACTTGGGTCGATGTAATCAACTAGTACCCTCCCCCAAAATTTCAGGCTTTGTGCCCTTATCAGAAAGGATCGTTACTATTATTATTATTATTATTATTACGGGGGGTCTCTTAACGACTACGTCATATGCCCATGGGCATATGGCATAGTCGTTAAGAGCGAGCGTGGGCTACTAACCCCAAGATTCCGAGTTCGATTCCAGGCAGTGACCTTAATAATAATAATAACAGCATAAAAAAAATACCTTAGGAATGAGAACCCAGGTTCGAAATTTCCCCAAGATACCTGATGTAGGCTGGAGGGTATATCAGCTAAAACGTTGTGTTAACAACAAACAAGATGAGGACAAATATCCGTCAAATGTAAATAATGTTATAATTTGCATATTTCATAATTTATTTTTCTTATTTCACTTGGTTCTTCATAGTTTTCTAAGTAATTTCTATCTTTTGTTTTATATATTATATTTCCTTTAAAAGCTATTTTTTATCTTTTAATTTTAAAACAGAGTTTATTACATATAAAATCCTTATCCTGACTTAACCTACAACTTACATGGTACTTATGGGAACAACTGTCTTTGAAGACTCATATTGTCGTTCAATGCTCGAAATGGGGAGTGGATAGACAGCCGACAACTGATGAAGGGTCGTTCTTTATGTTACTTGTCCTGCTTTCCATTTGTTTCTCTCACTGTTTGTGTATTGAACTCATTTGATTTTGTATTTCATGTTCTTTACTGTTGGTGACGTCCTGTACCCATATATGCATGTCTACATATATATATATATATATATATACACACACACACACACACACACACACATATATTCAATAACTTTTCATTCTATATCTGCAGAAACCCCAAAATACTCCAGAATAGATTTTCTTCAAAACTACAAATTTCTTCAAAAATTCCATGCTCCATTGAAAACATCAATGATGGAATATTCTTTGCCAATACAGCATCAATAATTAAACTCGAAGTTCACTATTGATCCGAGAGATAGTTTGACTCGATACCATTGGTGAGAAGTCTTCAAATCTTCCTGGAACTGTCTACAAGTGTTTCCTCTTAGTTTCACTTGTCTCACACATGCACACACACACAAAATGAAAACATTCTTCCCTGCAGTTTTCATGTCTAAATTGTATTTATTTTTTTGTTTTTGCCTTGCGCTATCAAAGTGGTGGTGGTAGTTTTGGTGGTGGTATGGTCATACTAGTAGTAGTAGTAGTAGTGGTGGTGGTGGTGGTGGTGGTGGTGGTGGTTGTGTTGGTGGTGGTGATGGTGGTTGTGGTGGTGGTGGTTGTGTTGGTGGTTGTGTTGGTGGTGGTGGTGGTGGTGGTGGTTGTGTTGGTGGTGGTGGTGGTTGTGTTGGTGTTGATGGTGGTGGTGGTGGTTGTGTTGGTGGTGGTGGTAATAATGGTAGTGGTGGTGATGGTGATAATGGTAATAGTGGTGGTGGTGGTAATATAGTAATAGCCACAGTATTAGCAGTAGAAATAATAGTTGTAGTAGTAGTAGTAGTAGTAGCAGTAGTTGTTGTTGTTGTTGTAGTTGTAGATGAAGAAGAGAGGATGTAGTAAAAACAAAAACATTAACAATGGTACCTCAGTATTTCAGACTTGTCATATTTTGATCAATTTTAAAATATTTTTATACCTCTTTCGTCGTTGTCATCGTCATCATTTTAAAGTCCACTTTTCCAGGCTGGCATGAGTCAGATAGATTTTCTATGCCCAGATGCCCTTCCTTTTTGTCATCCCTTACCTGTTTCCCAAACAAGGTAATATTCCCCCCCCCACCACCACCACCACCACCGGCCAGTCATTTTCTTGCAGAATATTGGAAATGAATGACACTGCTTGTATAACGGTGACACTCGTTTACAACTATCTTACAATGTCAAGACAAGGACACACGGACACACACATACATGTACAGTATTTGATGGGCTTCTTTCAGTTTCTGCCCACCAAATCCACAAGACTGTGAGTTATAGTAGAAGGCACTTACCCAAGGTGCCACACAGTGGAACTGAACCAAGAACCTGGTGACTGGCAGGCAAACTGCTTACCACACCACACCACACCACACCACACTGCACCTTGATATTCGTGTGTGTGTGTGTGTGTGTGTGTGTGTGTGTGTGTGTGTGTGTGTGTGTGTGTGCGCGCGCGCGCGCAGGCTGGTCCAAAAGTAGGTTTACAGTTATCATGTAGGCACTTTAAATTCCTTTTAAAACATTCTATTACATTTAAATTTCTATCTTACAATTAACTAAATTAGGACAGAATAATGGTTTAATATTTTTTTATAATTAAAATCTAAACTGTTAATATATGAATGCGAAAGAGATAACTGAATAACTGTAAATCTACTTTTGGGTTTCTATCTGCCTCAATAAACTCTGTCTGACTCATGCCAGCCTGGAAAATTGGACGTTAAAACTATGACGATGACAATGATGAAAGAGGTATAAAAATATTTTTAAATTGATCAAAATATGACAAGTCTGAAATACTGAGGTACCATAGTGAAATAGTGAAGGTGCATGGCTCAGTGGTTAGAGCATCAATCTTGTGATTGTGAGATCATGAGTTCGAATCCTGGATCAGGATGCATGTTGTGTTCTCGAGCAAGACACTTTATTTCACGTTACTCTAGTTCACTCAGCTGTAGAAATGAATTACAATGTCACAGGTGCCAAACTGCATCAGCCTTTGCTTTTCCCTTGGATAACACTGGTGGTGTGGAGAGGGGAGGCGGTATGCATGGGTGACTGCTGGTCTTCCATAACTTTCTAGATGCAAACTCATGGTCAGTCATGATTGAAGGGGGTCTCAGCTGAGCACTTTTGGGTGATTATTCCATCTTCATAAATGATTGCTGTCTCCTTGTGCTTCCTCATGCATATACATACATACAAGTTTATACCTGTAATTATTGGGGCCCTGGGATATGTAACACACTGCCTAAATACCAATCTTGGGAAATTAGGCTTCTCAAAACGAGAAAGGAGAAAACTGATTTGAGATCCATTTCAACTAATCTTACAAATCAGTTTCATACCAGATATTAGATAACAGGGTAGTTATCTAAAAATGTGCTCTTCAGAGATGGCAAGAATGGAAAGAAAATAGGGCATGTGTTTTTAGATAATAATTTTGTGTACATGTACAAATGCACACACACACACACGCACACACACACACACACATCATGAGCTTCTTAGAGATTCCATCTGCGAAATCCTTTCACAAGGATTTGGCTTTGGTCAGCTAGAAGATATAGCAGAAAACACACAATACAGTCATTGGGGCTGAACCTGAGAGCACATAACTGGGAAGCAACCACTGGCCATGGGTCTTCTCCAACAGGATTGGTTAGGAGCCCAGGCAACAGCAACAACAACACCATTACAATCAGCAATACTAAACCCTGGAAATAGAAACACCATTTATGTAGCTTTCAATTATAGAAGCTAAGTTTGGTATTTTTTCAATTTATAAAGTGAAGATTCTGATAAATATTTTTCCACTCTCTTTAAACATTAAATTCTAAACAGAGAAATTTCACTGAAGCTAAAAATCAGTAGAGAGCAATTCTTAATGATATGTATGTGTGTGTGTGTGTGTGTGTGTGTGTGTATGCTTGTGTGTGTATACATGTGTGTAATGGAGAAATTGTACTGTTATATATATATATATATATATATATATATATATATATATATATATATACATGTATGTATGTATGTATGTATGTATGTATGTATATATATATTTATATTTATATATATATATTACACACAGATACATATACATACATAGATTTTCCCTTTGATAAGAATCAAAAATAAAATGCTTTAGAAGCATTAAACACTATGTACTTATTTATCACATCACACAAAATTTATATTTCATATTTAATACATGTAAATTATCTCTGATATTTTAATATATTTAAAATATCTCCCATATAAACATGAAATAAACCATATACGCAAATAAAACACTATTATATACCCAATATTAATATACAAAGTATTTAATTAACATATATGTACATATATATATTATTGTGTCAGAGGAAAGCCATCTTCTTTTAGTGCCTTATTAATACAAAAACAAAACATATATATATATATATATATATATATATATATATATATATATATATATATATACATATACATCTCATGTACAAACATACACACACATATATATGTAGTATTGCATTATTACTCATACATATATACACACATATTCTGCCACACATATATGGAAAAGTATATATATATATATATATATATATACTTGTATGCAATAAAAAATGAACTATACTTTTATGTAAGTTATCACATAATTTGTAATCTGTTTTTCTGTGCTTGCATAGTATTAGACAGAATTTGCTGAGATTTAGTTGAATGCCTTTCCTGTTGCCAACACTCATCTGTTTCCAAGGGAGGTAATTTTTTTTTTCTCCATGGAAAACTGGAAACAAACAACCTAACTTGTGTTTTATATATATATATATATATATATATATATATATATAGTTGGAATTTACAAAAAAAAAAAACAAGACGAAGACAGGTGTATAAACAACAAACAGGTGTATTAGTTTAACGCTCGGGAAGGTGAGAAAGTCTTTTACGTTTCAAGCTTATGCTCTTCAACAGAGAGGAACATGAGAAAATAAACAGAGGGAGAATAAAAAAAGCTTTAGTGGCTAGTAGTTGATCATGGCAATGGCTGGATGGATATGGTCAGACAGGAGAACTAGGAAGGGGAGATAATAAAATGGTGATCCCAAGGTTATCCCATAAATAATGTATTTTTTTTATACTTATTTTTTATTTCTAAAATATACTCTCTTTTAGTTTCTACAGTGCTCTTCCATCTATCTGGTAGACTTGCAAGGTGCCTCTTCCAAAATTCACTTGTCCATGACGAAAAAACTCCTCCATTATTCTTCTCACCTCGTCTAAGTACCCAAGACGACCAACATGCTGAACAAATAGAAAACCCAGCAACACATGCTTCCTTAAAATACCCCATTTTAGTGAGAGGATAACTACAGCCATCCGAACAGCCATAAGAAGAGAAGGGCTAGACATACAACTAGCCCACTCCGGCCCCTCTCTGAGAGAACACCTTGCAAAGAAACGAATAAGGGACAACAATCAATGCACATTAACAAATTGTCCCATCCGTAACACACATTTATGCCAACGGGTAAATGTTGTGTATAGAATACAATGTAACAAATGCAACAATTTCTATGTGGGTAGCACAAGACCGTTACACGTCCGCATCAAAGAACATCTGAACACAAGAGCCTCCTCCTTCAGAAAACATCTAGACAGATGCCGGAACACTGACAAAAGCATAACAGTCACAAGTGAGGCCAATGAAATAAATTTGGGTAATTTAAGGATCAAGGAAGCTTTACTTAGGACCCCAAATTAACAACAGGATGGAAGTTGGTAATCAATATGTTATTTAGCCACATCTGGACGCGCGTAGGTTCATTCTTAATAAAATGCTCATCTATTGTTTATAACAAAAAAAAATGAGAAGGTGCACGTATAACACATAACTTAGAAGCAGCGCTACAGATGTACCAACACACACGAGATTGAAACATAGCCGACCTCACGCACTTCTCATGAGGAATTCTGGAAGGAGCTTCATGAGACCACTACTACGTCACTTCCGGCAGAAAAAAAAAAAAGAAAAGCCATTAGTAAACTGCTTATAGCATAGACTCCATCTAAGAAGATCTAAAGAAGGAATTGTATTCCGAAATATCATCGGACTATAGATAACTAAATTACAACAAATATATAGTCCATTTTTTATATTTATAGTGCATTGTTGTACCATTCAAAACTTTTTATTTTATATATATATATATATATATATATATAAACTTTAAGATCCAAGGATCGAAGTGTGGCAAGCTGTAGAAAATATAAAAAACAACTTTCAGGAATAATAGTGGTTTATTGAGGCAAAAGAATTTGGATTTTTTTCTGTATCGAAATATGGTAAGCTGATAAAATGTTTTATATTTCATGGTAGGCAGGCAGACTTGCTAGGTATGTGAACAAAATACAAGATACTCTTGGTTTGAAGAGTAGCCTGCAGAATACACCACGCTTGGAGATTTACCACTTCCGAGGTTCCACTCGCTATGAAACTTATGTAGTCCAGATTATTACCTACTCCATTCCTTAACTTTTGTATATAAGTATATATATATACAATATTATACATAGATTAGATGGATGTATGTATGGATGAATGGATGGATAGATAGATAGATAGAGAGATGATGGATGGATGGATGGAGAGAGAAGTGATATGTGTATATGTACATGCGTGTGCATGTGTATGTGTGTGTGTAACAAATATTACATTACAGAAAACTGTTCAGTGAGTTTGAAAATCTCTTAAGTATAAAAGAATTGCCACAGATTGCTTCTCTAAAAATAGAAACTACTTTAAATAACAAGAACAACAACAATAAATATTGTCATGATGATGATGATGATGATGGCGATGATGATGGCGATGATGATGATGATGATGATGATGATGATGGCGATGATGATGGCGATGATGATGATGATGATGATGATGATGATGATGATGATGGCGATGATGATGATGATGATGGCGATGATGATGGCGATGATGATGATGAGGAGGAGGAGGTGGAGGACAATGATGATGATAGCAATGGTAATGGTTAATGATAATGATGATTGTGATGATAATGAAGATGATCATGATGATGATGATCATGATGGAGACAAGCACGATGATGATGATGGGAGGATAATGTGACAATCATGACGGTGAATGTGGTGATGCTGATGATGATGATAATGGTGATGATGACGATGACCATGATCACAATGATGACTATTACAAGGATGATGATGGTTATGATGTTCAGGACATTTATAACAGTGGAGATTGTGGTGATGATGTGACGATGGTAACTGTTGAGATGACGACGATGATCACAACGATGACAATGATCATGATGATGAGGCGGAGGGGGAGGAGGATGGCTGCGATGATGATGAATTGAGGAGCAGAGAAATAAAATATTCTTATTCCACTAAGTGATGGGAAAATCAGTTTTTCTTTCCCTTTTAAATATATTTCAAAAAACTTGAGGGTATTCAGGGTAAAATTTAAATGTGTGTGTGTGTGTGTGTGTAAATACACACATGCACACACTACATAAACATTATATATATATATATATATATATATATATATATATATATATATATATATATATATATATATATATATACATATATATATATATATATATATATATACACACAAATATATGTATATAGGTACATATTTGTATATACATATAGTATGTGTGTATATATATGTGTGTATATATATATATATATATATATATATATATATATATATATATATATACATACACACATATATATATATACAAATATATACACCAACACATGTGTATGTTTATGTATATATATATATATATATATATATATATATATATATATATATATATATATATACATATACATATATATATATACATACACATATATACATGCACACACACACACACACATATATATATACACATATGCACTCATAAATATATAGCATGTGTGTGTGGTGTTGTGTCATAGCATATATGCTTGCACACCGCGTAGTGTTTTTGAAGCCAAAGTAATAAAGAACATCTCTTTAGAAACACGTTACTGTTCGGTTCCATTAGTAAAATTGCTGATTCTGGAACTTCTTGGCAATCACCTAAATTCTTCAAGTTGCCAATACTGAGGAGCATCTCATTGTCATTAATTCAAAATAGAGATTTAGTGAAGTCTGTCGAGGCTGGTGGCCCTTCAGATTCTACCATCTTGCATTTTATGTATTGCATGTAGGTTGTACCTCTCGCAAAATGTAATAAATCCTATTGCATGTGTTGCTTTTATTTATAATTCTTTGTCTCTGCTATCAATTTAAGACACCTAGCTAGAGTATGGTGTGTGTGAGGGGGTAGGCAATGATAGAAAAATGCATAGAGGAAGGGGTGGTATGATACACAGCTATGCATGAATGGGAATGATAGAGGAATGCATTCAAAGATAGGGAAAGAATGATACACACCTATTAATGTGGGAGGGAAATGATAGAGAAATATAGAGAAGAAAGGAAGAAATGATACAACACACCTATGGATGGTAGAGGGGAATAATAGAGAAATATAGAGAAGGAAGGGAGGAATGATACACACCTTTGCATGGTGGAGAGGAATGATAGAGCGATACAAAGAAGGAGGCAAAGAATCATAAGAATGATACACAGCTATGCATGATGGAGGGGAATGACAGAGAAATACATAGGGAGAGAAGAATGATACACACCTATGAATGGTGGAGGAGAATGATACAGAAATATATAAATAGAGGAAGGGAAGGAATGATACACACTTATGCATGGTGGAGAGGAATGACAGAGAAATACATAGGGAGAGAAGAATGATACACACCTATAAATGGTGGAGGAGAATGATACAGAAATATATAAATAGAAGGGAAGGAATGATACACACTTATGCATGGTGGAGGGGAATGACAGAGAAATACATAGGGAGAGAAGAATGATACACACCTATGAATGGTGGAGGAGAATGATACAGAAATATGTAAATAGAGGGAGGGAAGGAATGATACACACTTATGCATGGTGGAGAGGAATGACAGAGAAATACATAGGGAGAGAAGAATGATACACACCTATGAATGGTGGAGGAGAATGATACAGAAATATATAAATAGAAGGAGGGAAGGAATGATACACACTTATGCATGGTGGACGGGAATGACAGAGAAATATATAGGGAGAGAAGAATGATACACACCTATGAATGGTGGAGGAGAATGATACAGAAATATATATATATAGAGGGAGGGAAGGAATGATACACACTTATGCATGGTGGAGGGGAATGATGGAGAAATATATAGGGAGAGAAGAATGATACACACCTATGAATGGTGCAGGAGAATGATACAGAAATATATAAATAGAAGGAGGGAAGGAATGATACACACTTATGCATGGTGGAGGGGAATGACAGAGAAATACATAGGGAGAGAAGAATGATACACACCTATGAATGGTGGAGGAGAATGATACAGAAATATATAAATAGAGGGAGGGAAGGAATGATACACACCTATAAATGGTGGAGGAGAATGATACAGAAATATATATATAGAGGGAGGGAAGGAATGATACTTACTTATGCATGGTGGAGGGGAATGACTGAGAAATACATAGGGAGAGAAGAATGATACACACCTATAAATGGTGGAGGAGAATGATACAGAAATATATAAATAGGAGGGAAGGAATGATACACACTTATGCATGGTGGAGGGGAATGACAGAGAAATACATAGGGAGAGAAGAATGATACACACCTATGAATGGTGGAGGAGAATGATACAGAAATATATAAATAGAGGGAGGGAAGGAATGATACATACTTATGCATGGTGGAGAGGAATGACAGAGAAATACGTAGGGAGAGAAGAATGATACACACCTATGAATGGTGGAGGAGAATGATACAGAAATATATAAATAGAAGGAGGAAAGGAATGATACATACTTATGCATGGTGGAGGGGAATGACAGAGAAATACATAGGGAGAGAAGAATGATACACACCTATGAATGGTGGAGGAGAATGATACAGAAATATATAACTAGAGGGAGGGAAGGAATGATACACACTTGTGCATAGTGGAGGGGAATGACAGAGAAATACATAGGGAGAGAAGAATGATACACACCTATGAATGGTGGAGAAGAATGATACAGAAATATATAAATAGAAGGAGGAAAGGAATGATACACACTTATGCATGGTGGAGGGGAATGACAGAGAAATACATAGGGAGAGAAGAATGATACACACCTATGAATGGTGGAGGAGAATGATACAGAAATATATAACTAGAGGGAGGGAAGGAATGATACACACTTATGCATGGTGGAGGGGAATGACAGAGAAATACATAGGAAGAGAAGAATGATACACACCTATGAATGGTGGAGGAGAATGATACAGAAATATATAACTAGAGGGAGGGAAGGAATGATATACACTTATGCATGGTGGAGGGGAATGACAGAGAAATACATAGGGAGAGAAGAATGATACACACCTATGAATGGTGGAGGAGAATGATACAGAAATATATAAACAGAAGGAGGGAAGGAACGATACACACTTATACATGGTGGAGAGGAATGACATAGAAATATATAGGGAGAGAAGAATGATACACACCTATGAATGGTGGAGGAGAATGATACAGAAATATATAACTAGAGGGAGGGAAGGAATGATACACACTTATGCATGGTGGAGGGGAATGATAGAGAAATATATAGGGAGAGAAGGATACACACCTATGAATGGTGGAGGAGAATGATACAGAAATATATAAATAAAAGGAGGGAAGGAATGATACACACTTATGCATGGTGGAGGGGAATGACAGAGAAATACATAGGGAGAGAAGAATGATACACACCTATGAATGGTGGAGGAGAATGATACAGAAATATATAAATAAGAGGGAAGGAATGATACATACTTAAGCATGGTGAGGGGGAATGACGGAGAATATACACCAATACACAGTGGAGGGGAGACTAATAGACAGATACATATGGTGGGAGGCTAAAAATAATCCACATCTATAAACTGTTAGAGAAAAAAATTGTTTGGAAGGATAGGATTATCATAAGCCTACACTAATGTGGGAGGAGAACAATGATAGACAGTAATATATAATGGGAGACTAAGAATGATATACATACATTGGGGAAGGGGTGATAGCCACCAACACACTTATGCACAGTGGAAGGTAAGAAGGATAGACACCTATATAAAAACAGAGAAGAAGAATGATACATGCCTACACACTGGGAGCAATGGAAGCGCAATCGCCCAGTGGTTAGGGCAGCGGACTCGTGGTCATAGGATCGCAGTTTCGATTCCTAGACCAGGCGTTGTAAGTGTTTATTGAGTGAAAACACCTAAAAGCACCACGAGGCTCCGGCAGGGGATGGTGGTGAACCCTGCTGTACTCTTCCGCCACAACTTTCTCTCACTCTTTCTTCCTGTTTCTGTTGTGCCTGTAATTCAAAGGGTCAGCCTTGTCACACTGTGTCACGCTGAATATCCCCAAGAACTACGTTAAGGGTACACGTGTCTGTGGAGTGCTCAGCCACTTGCACGTTAATTTCATGAGCAGGCTGTTCCGTTGATCGGATCAACTGGAACCCTCAACGTCGTAAGCGACGGAGTGCCAATACACACACAGTGGGAGGGGATAAATGATAGACAATTACACAGATGAAGGGGAGGAATATGTATACATATATATATATATATATATATACACACACACAGCTACATATGGTGGAGGCTAAGAATGATACACACAGTAGAAGAAGATAATACCTGCCTATATATGGCAAAAGGCTGAGAATGATAGATGTAGTGGGAGAGGAAGAATGGTAGATATCTAAGCAAAGTGAGATGGTGAAAGTGAATGATACACACCTACACATGGTATGAGATAAAGAATGATAGATACAGTGATCAGAAAGGAATGATAGACACCTTTACACAATGGATAGGGTGAAGGATACACACTTACACAAGGTGAGAGGAAAGGAATGATAGACAATTAAACACAGTAGGAGGAGTGGAATGATAAACACCTACATAAAATGGGAGGGGTAGAACGAGACCTACAATATGAGAGGAATGATAAACACCCAATATAGTGGGAGGGAACAGGTGGTAGAGACCTACACAGGGGAAGAGATGAATGAGAGGCACCTACATACAGTGGGAGGGGTGGAATGATAAACCCCCACATATGGTGGGAGGGGAATAAATGGTAGATACCTATTTAGTGGGAGCAGATGAATATGATACAGCTACATACAATGGGAGGGGTGGAATGATACACATCTATACATGGTAGAAAGGAAGCCCTTTATATACACCTACACATAGGGAGAAGAGGCGATTGATTTCAATTTTGAAATTTTTGCAGATTATTTGTTATTTACATTTTTGTGTAGTGGAGGCGTAATGGCCCAGTGGTTAGGGCAGCGGACTCGCGGTTATAGGATCGCGGTTTCGATCCCCAGACCGGGCGTTGTGAGTGTTTATTGAGCGAAAACACCGAAAGCTCCACGAGGCTCCAGCAGGGGATGGTGGAGAACCCTGCTGTACTCTTTCACCACAACTTTCTCTCACTCTTACTTCCTGTTTCTGTTGTGCCTGTAATTCAAGGGGTCAGCCTTGTCATACTGTGTCACGCTGAATATCCAACGAGAACTACGTTAAGGGTACACATGTCTGTGGAGTGCTCAGCCACTCGCACGTTAATTTCATGAGCAGGCTGTTCCGTTGATCGGATCAACTGGAACCCTCAACGTTGTAAGCAACGGAGTGCCAACAACAACATTCTTGTGGTTTTTTCATTTCTTTTTTTAGATTGCTTTAGCCATCATGGTTTGGGCAGTGATGGGGGTAGGTAGAATTTTAGGTAATTTCATCTGTTAGTAGCATCAGGCATCATCATCATCATCATCATTGTTATTATCATCAGTCCTCATTACCTTGATCATCACTTGTCATCATCATCATTATCATGTTGCCAGGACGGTGGGTTGGAAGAATTGTTAGTATTCCAGGTGAAATACTTAGTAGTGTTTCGTCTGTTGTTACGTTCTGAGTTCAAATTCCACTGAGGTCAACTTTGCTTTTCATCCTTTCTGGGTCGATTAAATAAGTACCAGTTACACACTGGGGTCGATGTAATTAATTAATCCCTTTGTCTGTCCTTGTTTGTCCCCTTTATGTTTAGCCCCCTGTGGGCAATGAAGAAATAATTTTATCACTGTTCTTATCATTGTCATCATTTTCACTTCTAAAACCACCTCTATCATGGCCACCATCATCATCACCATTGTCATCATCATAATCACCCTCATCCTGATCAGAATCATCATCATCCTCATCATCACTATGAACATCACCATCATCATTTCTACCACCACCATCACCACTAGGTCTGAATAAAAGTCGAAATGATCATAGCTGTAACATCTCTGATTATAGGTCTGCTTGAGTGTCGCTGACCTTGGGCTAAACAATAACTAGAAGGAAAGGCATCATACAATGCAGTTCTAGGTCTGAGTAAAAGTTGGGATGGTCACAGCTGGAAAATCTTTGATCATAAGGCTTATTTTGCTGACCTGGGGTTAAACAACAACTCAAAGGGAAGACGGGTAGTCCTAGATACATTATATCTGAACCAAAGAGGGGATGGTCATATCCAGAACGTATATGATCAGGACTAATCCAAGGCTAAACAACAACAGTAATGAATAAAAGAGGAGATGGTCATATCTGGAACGTCTTCAATCATATTTCTGGAACATTCCTGATCAGGACTAACCTGGAACTAAACAACAACAACAATGAATAACAGAGGAGATGGTCATATCTGGAACGTCGTCGAACATATTTCTGAAATATCTTTGACAAGGACTAACCTGGAACTAAACAACAACAACAATGAATAAAAGAGGAGATGGTCATATCTGGAACGTCGTCGAACATATTTCTGAAATATCTTTGACAAGGACTAACCTGGAACTAAACAATAACAGCAATGAATAACAGAGGAGATGGTCATATCTGGAACGTCGTCAAACATATTTCTGAAATATCTGTGATCAGGACTAACCTGGTACTAAACAACAACACCAATGACTAACAGAGGAGATGGCCATATCTGGAACGTCGTCGAACATATTTCTGAAATATCTGTGATCAGGACTAACCTGGTACCAAACAACAACAGTACCACAACAGCAGCAACAACAACAACGCCAACAGCAAGTAGACATCTTTGGTTCTGGTTGTGCTACATTATGTAAATTCACCCAGAAATGTCTGTGGTTTGCAGACATCGAGAAATTCCTTGATATCACAAAGAGACATAACCTCTCCTTCCGCTCTCTTTCTTTCTCTCTCTCTCTCTTTCTCTCTCTCTCTCTCTCTCTCTCTCTCTCTCTCTCTCTCTCTCTCTCTCTCCCTCTCTTTCTCTTAAAGACATTAGACAAAGATAAAGAAATCTCTCCGCTAACGTCTCAACAAGTTATTAAGTGTTATTGGATATTTCCATTGTGTTGTTCCATTGATTCTTGGAGAGGTGAAGCTAGCTGATTCAAAATGAAGAATAACAGCCAAAAATTTCCCCTCAAAAAATTCCCCAACCATTATTAATGCAATTTAAATCTAAATTCTTTATATTGCAAAATTTTATTTCTTTATTATTATTTTCCATTATTTTTTACTTTCTTTGTGTGTGAATTAGATACATTCAACATCGCGGGTCATATTCCTGCTGAGAAAAATTTGGTTTATGGTTAAGAATAAGTTAGATGCTTAGGATCAAGGTCTACAGGGTGAGGTTACGGTTTGAAGGTTAGGGTTAGGGTTTAATCGACTTTCCCCACTCACCTGAAATTGCTGGCCTTGTGCCAAAATTTGAAACAAACATACTGGTGAAAGCTTATAATTATGTATTAAACGCAAGTGTGGCTGTGTGGTAAGAAGTTTGCTTCCCAACCACATGGTTCCAGATTCAGTCCCACTATGCGGCACCTTCGGCATGTGTCTTCTACTGTAGCCTCAGACCGACCAAAGCCTTGTGAGTGGATTTGGTAAACAGAAACTGAAAGAAGCCCACCGTATATATATATATACAGGGTCATTTTTCAAAGGAATTTCCAGTGGCTGGATAACTGAAGAGATGTTGGAGTGGACCCCCCCACCCTGGCATCCGAAACTCGGAGTTTTATCATGGCTACGAAATAAGTGTCACATATTTTTGCAGATAAATTCCTCTATTTGCATAATATCGAGGTCTCTTTCTTTCTTTTGTTGCCATTCCTGTCAAATATATATATAACAGTATTTATAAAATAGATGGAATAAAAAAGTTTATTTAGTACAACACATGTTTCGACATGTTCTGGGTCTTTTCGGGTACACAGATAAATAAAAAAATAAAAAGTCTCACTACAGATTTTCTGATTTGGTTTTATGCACAGCTATATGTTGATGGACATATGCAGTTAAATATATGTCCGGTCATAGAGTGACCAATGGTTTTGCATTCATAAAGGGCTTAGCTCCATGGACAACTCTTCAGACACTATATATGATACGTATGTATGTATTGCATATTTATGTATGTATATATATATGTGTGTGTGTGTGTGTGTGTGTGTGTGTGTGTGTGTGTGTGTATGTATAACTAGTAAATGGTATAAAAATTACTATGCACATTTCGTGGCTATATTTTCAAATAGATAACTAATAAAACCAATTCAATTAATAATCATATTAATCTATAATTAAATCTATTCAAAAATATAGTCACTCGTCAGGTCTAAAATAAAATTAAAATAATAATAATAATAATAAATCAATGTACGTATTGTAACTTATAATAAATATTAAATAAATATATTAAAAAGATACTTGTTTTAACAATAAATAAATAAATAATCGAAAAACATCTAACAATATTTCTTAAAATAAAATGTGTGTGTGTGTATGTATGTATGTATATTTATGTATGTATATTTTGTGTGCATCCATCAATGACTGATGCATCTGGACACATCTTCAGGTCTTTTCAATATTATACACCCTCCTCCAGGTGACCCAGCTGGGGCTGATCAGACCCCAGCTTGTGTACAGATAATCAACTAGCTACCCCATCGTTCTCCTCTTCTGATCCACAGCCATATTGACGCCCTGCCGATGGCCTGCCTCCTTCTCACTCCCTCGATATATATATATATATATATAATAATAATAATAATAATGTTGTAGTATATTGTCAACTTAATGTGACAATCCCAAGAAGGTAATACACTACTGCCGTTTAGCCCTAGGAAGCTGGACCGCTTCCTGTCAGCCTTGACACAATTACTGTGTCCTTAAGTTTGCGAGGGGGAGACAAACTCCTCCACCCAGCCTAGCCAGCATTCAGGGACATGTTTCTGAGTCTTTGCTCGTCATCAGCCTGAAGTAGCCTGCCAGCTGGTTGAAGAAGTTTGTCTAGCTCTCGCAACTTATATAATCATAGTGAAGTTTATTCACTGATTAGCAAAATTAGAAATATTATATTTCTAAATCTCTCAGAGAGATTTAAGCAGTAGTGGTGTGATGTAAAAACTCAATCAAAATCAATTTATTAAAAATTAAAATTAAATTAAGTTTCACAGTATAAAATATATATATATAGTTTTAGGGAAAAGAACCAAGGTTCATGAACTCATCAATGTGACAGTGGATTTTCATCGATGAGTTCATGAACCTAGGTTCTTTTCCCTAAAACTATATATATATATATATATATATATTTAGAATAGTAAGGTAGTCAGAATGTTGGATGATTACATATATTTTTATTTACATTGTATTTACACTTTTACTGCTTTTTTTCTTTATTACTCTAAATATACAATATCTGTACATCACCTCAAAAACTCTCTCTTTTCTCTCTCTCTATATATATATATGTATATGTATGTGTGTGTGTGTGTGTGCACGAGTGTGTATGTGTATGTAAGTATGAATATGTGTGTGTGTGTGTGTGTGTGTGTGTGTATATATATATATATATATATATATATATATATATATATATATACACATACATATATATATACATATATATGTATGCACATATATATATATATATGCACATATATGTATGTGTGTGTGTGTGTGTGTGTGTGTGTGTGTGTGTGTGTGTGCGTATGTACACAAACTCTCTCTCTAACACACACACATGTATGTATCAGAGTTAAAAGGAGGTAAATATATTGTTGTAAATAATATTTTTGCTCTTCACATTGAACAGCAAGAGGACTATTTGGTGCCAAGACATTCTGAATTAGGTAGTTCTTGGACAAAGTTCAAAGTTAAGTGGTAAATTCTATACAGGTGGATAGCATGACAAAGAATCTCCCATTGTTTGTTTCTCTGCCAATATTTGGCAGGTTTCAAAATGTTAGAATAAGTATGTGGAAGTGTGTAGATATATGTGTGTCTGTGGATGTGCATATAGGCTTATATATGTATATATATGGGTATACATGTATGTGTGTGTGTGTGTGTATGCTTATATATATATACGTGTGTGTGTGTGTGTGTGTGTGTACATGTAGACATAAATATACATAGATATATATATGTATATTTATATACAGCCATATACATGCACATATACATATGCATATATATTCATACGCATATATATAAATATATATATGTATGTATATATACATACACACACACATTCATATACATGCATACATAAATATATACGCATGCATACAAATGTATATGAATACATACACACACATTCATACATATGTATGTACATTCATACACATATATACATACTTATACACATATACACATGCATATATATACATATATACACACACACACACACATATATATATATATACATGTACTTATACATACATGTGTATATGTGTGTGTATTGGGGTGTTTATATATTTAAGTTCCAAAGATGGTGTTTGTCATTGAAATAGAATAATTCAATACAAGATGTAGAGTATAGAGTTTGTTTCATTTGGATTCTTTTCTCGGGAGGCAGGTTTCATCCTGTAGCCATTGTGATAGTCATGAACTGACAATCCATGGTGTGAAATTTGAGTGATGAGAAAAGAATTGAATGTAAATAATCTCTGTGTGTGTATGTGCATGTGTGTACACATGCATGTGTAACTTTGTTTCTCTCATGGTTTTTACTGGTTTCAATCTGTGGCCATGTTTCAATCTATAGCCCGAGGCTATAGTAGAAGACACTTGCCCAAGATACCACACTCTGGGGCCTTCAATCTCTTCAACAGCTGGTCTGTATCCAAAGAAGGTGATGCTCTGTATCTGGTGGGATTGGAAGGGCATTGTGTATTACGAGCTACTTCTATGAAATCAGACCTTAAATTCAGACTGTTATTGTTCGCAATTAGAGCAAATAAAGGAGGCAATTGATGAGAAATGTCCAGAATTGGCCAACCGAAAGGGTTCGTCTTACACCAGGACAACGCTAGATTTTGCCAACCAAGAAGAAATTGATGCAGATTGGGTGGTATGTCCTACTCCATCAACCATACTCACCTCACTTTGTACCTTTGGATTATCATTTATTCCGATCTCTCCAAAATTCTCTTAATGGCAAGAACTTCAATTCTTTAAAAGAGTATAAGACCTACTTAAACTAGTTCATGACCCAGAAAGATGCCAAGTTCTGGCAAGATGGGATCATGAAGCTGCCTCAAAGAATGCAAAAGTTAGTGGAACAAAATGGGAAACATGCGGTTGAGTAAAGATATGTACAACTGTCTAAAAATTATTACTCTTTTACTCTTTTACTTGTTTCAGTCATTTGATTGTGGCCATGCTGGAGCACCGCCTTTAGTCGAGCAAATCGACCCCAGGACTTATTCTTTGGAAGCTTAGTTTACGGGGGACGTAAGCACACCAGTATTGGTTGTCAAGCGATGTTGGGGGGACAAACACAGACACACAAACATACACACACACACATATATATATATATACATATATACGACGGGCTTCTTTCAGTTTCCGTCTACCAAATCCACTCACAAGGCTTTGGTCGGCCCAAGGCCATAGTAGAAGACACTTGCCCAAGGTGCCACGCAGTGGGACTGAACCCGGAACCATGTGGTTGGTTAGCAAGCTACTAACCACACAGCCACTCCTGCGCCTATTAATGAATTTTACTTAAAAACTGGTAAAACCAATATTTAAATCCTATAGGGTGGTGATCTGGCAGAATCATTAGCAGGATGGGCAAAATGCTTAGGGGCATTTTATCCGTATTTACATTCTGAGTTCAAATTCTGCTGAGGTTAACTTTGTTTTCCATTGTTATGGGATCAATAAAATAAGTACCAGTTGAGCAGAGGGGGTCCAACCCATACCAGCATGGAAAACAGACATAACATGATGATGATAATAGCCTAAACAAGATATTTAAGAGTTAAAAAAAAAAAGCCATTCCTTCCACCACCATCTTCCAAAAACAAATTAGAAAATAAAACTTACATTGTATTAAATTTATCGTGTGTTACAACATAGTTTGATGTTTATGGATAATGTTATCTCCAAGACATAATTCACAATTTCTAGCACCATTCAATGAATTCTTACCTCACCAAACCACTTTACAGCTGTTTGTAATGTTGTTTATATTGTATTAATAATGTAATGGTTTTAATAAAAAACATGTGTATTAAATGTTTTATTTATTTATGTGTTTTATTATTATTATCATTATTATTATTATTTTTATGATTATGATTATGATTATTATCATTATTATTATTGTGAAATTTCTACCTGTGAAACGGTATGTGGTGGTGGTCGTTGTCGACATCATGATGGTGGTCGTGGGAGGGGTAAAGTTGTATCGTAGCAGTATTAATCATAAATGAGAGAGAGATATATTAAGAGAATGGGGAAGAGAGAGCAAGAGTTGGAAAGATGAAAAGAGAGAGAGAGAGAGAGAAGGTAAAGACAAAGAGGTAGACAGAGACAGACCGAGAGAGCAATGGAGGAATTAAGTAGACGGACATAGAGTGACAGGGAGAAGAAGTATGGATGCTTGTTTGTTTGTGTGTGACGGTTTGACCAGGGCTAGTAAGCTGAGGGGCTGCACCAGACACCAATCTGATTTGACATGGTTTCTACGACTGGATGCCCTTCCTAACGCCAAACTCTCCAAGAATGTAATGAGTGCTTTTGCGTGCCAATGGCATAGGTGCCATTTGCATGACACCAAAGATAGCGTATTGCCAAAGGTCTTGGTCATTTCTCATTACCTCCATGAAGCACAATGCACAAAGGTACTTTTTATTGGCACCGGTGCCAGTTACGTGACACCGACAACAGCCACAACTATGATTTCACTTGGCTTGACAGGTCTTCTCAAGCATGGCATATCACCAAAGGTCTCGGTCACTAGTCATAGCTGCCGTGAGGCTCAACATTCAAAGATCATGCTTCACCACCTCGTCCCATGTCCCCCTGGGTTTCCCTCTTCTGTAGCTTCCCTCCACAGATAGAGATTGGTGCTTCTTCACACAGCTGTCACGTCCATATGCATCACATGATCATACCAACCTAATCATCTCTCTTGCACACCACATCTGATGCCTCTTATGCCCAACTTTTCTCTCAAGACACTTACACACTGTTGCGCATGCACACTGACATTGCACATCCAGCAGAGCATACTAGCTTCATTTCTTTCAAGCCAATGCATGTTCTCAGCTTTCACAGCCCATGTTTCACTGCCGTGTAGCATGGCTGTTCACACACAGGCATCATACAATCTGTCTTTCACTTTGAGAGAGGGGCCCTTTGTTACCAACAGAGGTAGGACCACCCTGAACTTTGCCCAGCCCATTCTTGTTCTTGCAGACACTCTCAGAGCATCCACCTCCACTACTGACTTGGTCACCTAGATAACAGAAGCTATTAACTACTTCTAGCTTTCCCCACCGGCAAAGGGACAGTTACAGCTTGGCACCAGTGATGTGGAGCAATGTGAATAAAGTGTCTTGCTCAAGATCAAACAACACACAGTCCAATCAGGAAACTCACTACATAGATTAGTGATTCAGTTCGCTTCCAGTTCAATTCAGGTATATGATGTTGATAAATCACAAAAATGGTGAAATATTGGTATTCATTACTCCTGAATGGGATTAGGGGCGAGGTGTCTCACCTGTCAATGGTTTTCAGGTATTTTAACTCCCAGTACTTTGTGGGAGTCGTCCTTACCATGCTATAACGCAGTGCACTGGCAAACAAACAAAACACATCCATTGAGTGTGTGCGGTCAATGTTTCCAACATACACATACATATACACACTCATACATACACACTCACACTCGTAGACACACAGACATACACATACACATTTGTAGACACACAGACATACACACTTATACACATAGTAATACACACACACACTCGTAGACAGACATACACACTGATACACATACACACACACTTGTACTCACACACATAAACACACACACAAACACACACCTGTGTCGCCCTGCTGCCACAACCACTTGACAACCAGTGTTGGTTTGTTTACATCCCCATAAAAAGTGATTCAACAAAAGAGACCATTAAAATGAACACCAGACTTAAAGAAACAAAAATATAAGTTACCCAACTTCAACCAAAACTCTTCAAGACTTCAAGAAGGTGGCCCAGCATGGCTGCTGTCTAATGACTTCAATCAAGTAAAAGGGAGACGTTCAAAATACCTTTGAAGCAGAGTAACTTTGATCAGGTATAGGAAACTCTACTACAGACATAGCTTGCTGGAGCTTCTTTTACTTCTCACTATGAAACACTCCTTTTTATGCTTTGATGAAATTATGTTTCAAATGAATGGTTTTGTCAAGACTGCTTTTGAGGTTCGACTTTGGAAACTTCCGG
>NC_142954.1:12307074-12309574 GCF_046866305.1 Octopus bimaculoides | reverse complement strand
AGGAAGGGCATCCAGCTGTAGAAACTCTGCCAGATCAGATTGGAGCCTGGTGTAACCATCTGGTTCACCAGTCCTCAGTCAAATCGTCCAACCCATGCCAGCATGGAAAGCAGACATTAAACGATGATGATGATGATGATGATGGAGTAGACTAGTTCTCCCATTTGGACAAATGTGCAAGGCTTTTCCCCCCACTTTAACATTTAGCACATTGCATTTCCTCTAGAATTGGTTTCCTTGCCACTACCCTGTTACTGCAGGGGAGAAAACTCATATGGTGAAACATTGCACCAACAGTGTGCTAAAGGTTAAAAAGTTTTAGATACAGGCATTGCTTCATTCTTAATAACTCTATTAATAATTCTCTCATGTATTAGCATGGATAGTAAGTCCTCTGAACACTTGTTGCAAAAGGCATCGATTGTTGCTCTATCTGTGCAAAAAAGTGTAGGCTTTCTAGCAGAACTGAAAAGTTACATCCATGCTGCTCATGTTTAAGAGAACAATAAAGTGAGGGCATTGTTCAAAATCAAGTTGCAGCTATCATGCGCACACAAATACACACACACACACATATAAACATTATTGGTCATGCATACATAATGCAAGTGTTTTGTTTATATGACCATTTATTGTGGGATAGCATCCTGGGAAAAATCCCTACATGATTCAGAATGTTAAAGAATGCTGTATTATTCTATTATTATTCTTATTATTATTATTATCATTCAGTAGTTTTATTTTTATAACGTGCTTTCACTTCACTACCGAGCACAGCTCTGTGTGCCTTGGGTATGTGCTGTGGTTTGCTGTGATGCTCTTATGGTTACTGTATTGAAAGTGTTTTGCATAGGATGTGTGCAGTGCCCAGTAGTGCAATTTTTTGTATGTTATATATATTTGTAAGTCCTGGTGTTTTTGTTATGTATTTGTCTGAATATTTTTTTATTATACCTAAGGCACCTACTATGATAGGAATTGTTTCTGTTTTTAGATTCCACATTCTAGTTACCTCTATTTCCAGGTTTTTGTATTTTGAAAGTTTCTCCATTTCTTTTAGAGAGACGTTGTCATCTGCTGGTATTGATACATCATTTAGAAAGCATTTTTTTCCTTCATTGATCTTTGACAACTATATCTGGTCTATTGGCCTTATTTTCTCTATCTGTGTGTATTGGCATATCCCAGAGTATGGTTGCTTTCTCGTTTTCTGTGACCTTTTCTGGCGTGTTTATACCATCTTTTTTCTGTTGTTATTCCATAGTGTTGGCATAGCTTCCAGTGTATATAGGTCCCAGCTCTGTCGTGTCTGTGAATTATTATTATTATTATTATTATTATTATTATTATTATTATTAAGGCAGAATTAAGGCGGCGTGCCAGCAAAATGTTTAGCGGCATTTCGCCCATCTTCACATTCTGAGTTCAAATTCCGCCGAGATTGACTTTGCCTTTCATCCTTCCAGGGTCGATAAATTAAGTACCAGTTGCATACTGGGGTTGATATAATCAACTTACCCATCCCCCTAAATTGCTGTCCTTGTAGCAAAATCTTAAACCATTATTATTATTATTAAGGCAGTGAGTTGGCAGAACCATTAGCATGCCAGGTAAAATGCTTAGTGGTATTTCGTTCTGAGTTCAAATTCCGCCAAGTTTGACTTTGCTTTTCCTCCTTTCAGGGTCAATAAAATAAGTACCAGTTGAATACTGGGGTCAATGCAATCGACTATCCCCTTCCCCCAAATTTCAGGTCTTGTGCCTATAGTAGAAAGGATTATCATTATTACTATTGTTGTTGTTGTTGTTATTATTATTATAGTTATTAGTTATTATTATTATTATTATTATTATTATTATTATTGTTATTATTATTATTATTATTATTATTAAGGCAGTTAACTGGCAGAATCGTTTGCAAGCAAACCAAAATTTTGTGCGTCTTTACATTCTGAATTCAAAATCTGCTGAGGTTAACTTTACCTTCCATCCTTTCAGGGACAAGAAAATAAGTACCAGTTATGCACTGGGGCCAATATAATCGACTTACCCCTCCCCCAAAATTGCTGGCCATGTGCCAGAATTTGAAATCATTATTGTTTTTGTTGTTGTTATTATCATTAAGGCGGTGAGCAGGCAGGATCATTGGCATGCTGGACAAAATGGTTAGCAGTATTTCACCAGTCACTGTTCTGAGTTCAAATTCTGCCGAGGTCGACTTTGCCTTTCATCCTTTCAGATTCAATAAATTAAGTACCAGTGAAACACTGGAGTTGGTGTAATCGACTAGTCCCCCTTCCACCGAATTTCAGGCCTCTGTGCCTTATTGTAGAAAGGATTATTATTATTATTATTATCATATATTTATTTATTGATCAGGACACTGTTGTCTTCTTCACCATCAATATCTGTTTATATTGGGGAGATTTTCATCGTCATGGTAACAGTTTCTTGTTTTACTAACACATATGCACGTACACACACGTGCATGCCAACACAC
>NC_142954.1:12282074-12302074 GCF_046866305.1 Octopus bimaculoides | reverse complement strand
GGCACTCCTGATGTGACCATCCATCCTTTTTTTTTTACAGAGACAGTGTACCTAGGACTACATTATCAAATCTGTCACAGTTATTATTGCTTGGTCTAGCAAATCTACGATTAAAGGCATTCATTCCTTCCATGACATCTTATTTTAGACACAGTGTATCTAGAACTACATCATCTAATGTATACCTGTTCCTTATTCATTAATGGCTGGTCATGCTTGATGCAAGACACTCCAGCCGTGACCTTCCATCATATTTTAGACACAATGCATCTAGGACCACATTATTTTATCACTAATTTCTTTTTCTTTACATTATTTATATTTGACGGATATTTGTCCTCATCTTGTTTGTTGTTAACACAACGTTTCGGCTGATATACCCTCCAGCCTTCATCAGGTATCTTGGGGAAATTATGAACCTGGGTTCTCATTCCTAAGTTATTTTTTTTATGTTGTTATTATTATTATTAAGGTCACTGCCTGGAATCGAACTTGGAATCTTGGGGTTAGTAGCCCACGCTCTTAGCCACTACACCATATGCCCTTGGGGTTAGTAGCCTGTGTTCTTAACCACTATGCCATATGCCCGTGGGCATATGGCGTAGTGAGTAAGAGCACGGGCTACTAACCCCAAGATTCCGAGTTCGATTCCAGGCAGTGACCTTAATAGAAATAATAATAACATCAAAAAAAATACCTTAGGAATGAGAACCCCGGTTCAAAATATCCCCAAGACACCTGATGAAGGCTGGAGGGTATATCAGCCGAAACGTTGTATTAAGAACAAACAAGATGAGGACAAATATCTGTCAAATATAAATAATGTACATAATTTCTCATCTCTTAAATATAGAACTGCATTCTTTTTCTTTGTTTTTTAGTGCCAGGCCAGTCATGATGCAAGACATCCCAGTTGTGACCATCAATCACAATTTTTTTCACACACAGTGTATCTAAAGTTACATTTTTCTTATGTGCCCTAGTCTTATTTAACACAAGCATGTTGTGATTCTCAGATTTAACTGCTATTTCTAACAGTTCCTCAGCCACATAGTCTCCCTCTTTGGCTGGTGAATCAAAAACATTAATATCGATGCTTGAAGCGCCATGTTCTGCCAGGCTGAACCTCTCCTTTTGGAAATTCCAAAACTGACAGTTATGCCAATATCAATAACCAAATGAAGAATTTTATTACTGTAACAACAGCAGCAGTGATTCTATTTTACCGAAATATTCTTTACTTGTCTTAAATTTATTTATTCCCACTAAAAAAAGTGAACAACTTTCTCTTTTTCTTTTTTCATTTTGACTTCTTTGAGACCCTGTCACTTATTTTTGGTTTTGTTCTTCAATAAAAATCTTTGATCATCAAAACCTTTCTTTAGATGCACAGAACTTGGCCAAATCTTTGTGTTTAATAACCAGTTCTAGTTTAACAATCCAGTCCTTCTATCTCTCTCCCTATACATCAGTAGTGCTCATATAAAGTTGACAAAGAACACCACAGTTATCCTACACACCCTCTTTAATGCTGGTAATATCTCTACTATGTTTCAAAGCTGCTCCCATGCTCTAATTAAGTGAATTGGTAATTAAGGTAACAGCTTGTTTGCCAAGCTGAGGTATTCCAATGAGAAAAGAGACCAAAAATAAAATCCATAACATGACTTGGAAGCTATAACAAAAAAAAAACCCTCAGTAAAGCAGAATAAAGTTCAAGGTTTTGAGTGGTTTAATCACAATTTTGTGTGATAAGCTACAAACCAAGAGAACATGAGTTCGATTCCAACAGGCAACTGTGAAATTTGTGGCTTAACCCCTTAGTTTTTTAGATTTCTCTGTCAAATGTAAAACTTTTTTTATTGATAGTGTTTTGAATTAATCATGCATTACTTTGTAGCTTTTAGATTTCAATGACGTGGTTGTTTATTTCTAGGATACATTCGAGGCCCTGTCTGTCACTCATCTCTCCTCTTCCCGATATGTCAAGCATTCCTTCTCCTTCCATTTTCATCCCTTCACCATCTATGGTGCTACATGGTTGCTGAATACACTTGTGAGCAGTATTCTTAAGGTGGTGAGCTGGCAGAAACGTTAGCACGCTGGGTGAAATGCTTAGCGGTATTTCATCTGCCGCTACATTCTGAGTTCAAATTTTGCCGAGGTCGACTTTGCCTTTCATCCTTTCAGAGTCGATTAAATAAGTACTAGTTACGCACTGGGGTTGATATATTTTTATTAATCTGTTTGTCTGTCCTTGTTTGTCCCCTCTGTGTGTAGCCCCTTGCGGGCAGTAAAGAAATAGGAAACGTTAGCACACTGGGCAAAATGCTTAGCGATATTTCGTCTGTCTTTAATGTTCTGGGTTCAAATTCCATTGAGGTTGACTTTACCTTTCATCCTTTCAGGAGTCAATAAATTAAGTACCAGTTGCATACTAGGGTCGATCTAATCGACTGGACCCCTCCCCAAAAATTTTGGGCTTAGTGCCTAGAGTTGAAAAGAATATTTATTTTTTAAGGTGGAGAGCTAGCAGAAACGTTAGCATGCCAGGTAAAATGCTTAGCAGTATTTTGTCTGTCTTTATGTTCTGAGTTCAAATTCCACTGAGGTCGACTTTGCCTTTCATCCTTTCGGGGGTCGATAAATTAAGTACCAGTCACATACTGGGGACAATTCAATCGACTGGACCCCTCCCCAAAAATTTTGGGCCTTGCACCTAGAGTAGAAAAAAACAAATATTACAACCTATCCCCACCTAAACAGCCCTCCCACACACCATCCCCTAAACTGCTTCCATTCCCCATCATCTCTATCCACACTATTTCAACTAATCAACTCCCTTCTATGCCTTCAATAAATGCTCTTTCTCCCCTGTTCTGTCTTGCAAGTTACATGGCAACATCACTAATTCCAGTAGCACATAAAAAAAGCACTCCATACACATTGTAAAGTGGTTGGCTTTGAGAAGGGCATCCAGCTGTAGAAACCATGCTAAAAATTGGTATTGGGGATCAATGCAACCCTGCAGCTCACAAGGATACCTAACACATATACATGGGCACAAAATATGTATACACCACCACTGCCGCCGCCACCACCGCCGCCACCGCCACCGCCGGCGCCACTTACTTGCCCAAGGTGCTGCACACTGGGCCTGGACCACATGGTTGGGAAACAAGCTGCTTAACAACAGAGCCATGCCTGTGCCTTTTTGGAAACAATATGGCAGGGTTTAAACTGAAGCCACTTCCTGTTTCTCACTTTCAAAACTCATGTAATTTCAAGAACATTAACACTACAAGGAAAAAGCATGGATCACTAAACAAGTCTTTGAAGATTGGTTCCTGAATAGCTTTGGTTTCCAGGTAAAGGAATATTCTAATAAGGAGAAGATTGCATTCAAAATTTTTGCACATTTTATGCAAAGCTCCAAGCCATCCATGATATCTCAGTGATTGGAATTCTAATACCAAAGTAACGTAGTTACCTGTAAACACATCACTGATACAGCTTGTGGATCAAAGGATTATATACATTTCTAAATGTCATCATCACCATCGTTTTTAACACCTATTTTCCTATGCTCGTATGAGTTAGATGGAATGCAATTCATATTCAAAGTATTTCATCAGCAAATAATTTTTACCAAATTGATTGATGCAGCAGACATTGGCATCCACTCTGGTTTTTTGGAAATGGTACAATAGTTTGAATGCAATTAGGAATGTAGTTAAGTCATGGAAGGAGCTACAACTGAAAGCTGAAATATATTTGGAAAATGTATTCAAAATGTATGTAAACACTTTGAAAGGTTTTCATAGTTTGCAACCTCATCATTATCAGTTTTCCATGCATTCACCAGTCAGATTTGAATTTTTCTCATCAGATGTCCTTTTAGTCACAACCCTTACCTGTCTCCAAATAAGGTATAACAGGGTTTACAGGCTAAATTTTCCCTCATCACAACCAATGGAGTGCCAATTTATATATCATATAAATACATACACACACACACACACATAAACACTTGATGGCCTAAATTAATCACCCTCTTCTTGTAAAAGTATATGTATGAGTGGGTGCTGAAAAGTTCCAGGCTTTGAGTAAAAGAAAATACAGGAGGATCAGTTAATTATAATTTTATTCAACATATTCCCATGTCAGATTCACACATTTATTGCAGCAGTCCTTTGGTTTTTCTAAACCCTGTAAAAAAACTCAGAAGGTTGGGCTTCCAACCAGGCCTTTCACGATACCCTTAAAGCCAGGTACTTTTCAGCAGCCCCTCATATATGCTTTCTACAAAAAATTTTGAATAATTCTTTAGTTAAACTATTTTTATTATAAGCAAAGTAGTCAGACAATCTCAATAAGAGACGAGAGTAGTAACTATACTGACAAGTAAAGTTAATCACCTCACCAATATGGCTGTTCAATATTTCTATTTTAACACCAGGCAGATCTTCCACCAGCTGGTTATCAGTGCAGCCTGCACCCTATATATATTGCAAGCAGGGGAGCAAACCCCTACCAACCTCCAGCAGATGACAGGATCACAAGACTGACTCAGTTTCAGAAATGTGGTAGAAAACTAGCTCAGGAAGGCAGAGACGCTACTCCCTGTAACCCCTTTCGGGGCCCCCCTACCTGTATATATATATATATATATATATATATATATATATATTAGAGACAAAATCCAAAATTACAGGTAAAAAACTCAATTAAAATCAATTTATAAAAAATTAAAATTAAATTAAGTTCTTGAAAATTGGTTATTTTCCCTAAAACTATATATATATATATATATATATATATATATGAAGGAATTCTTTCAGTTTCCATCCACCAAACCCACTCACTAGGCTTTGGTCAGCCTGAGGTTATAGCAGAAGACACTTGCTCAAGGTGCCACACAGTGGGACTGAACCCAGAACCATGTGGTTGGGAAGCAAGCTTCTTACCACAGAGATATGTTTAAACAAAACTGAGTGAAGTGAAGAAACTGATAGTGACCAAAGGCATGAATTTGGATCTGATATATTAAATACTGTACAAGATAAATTCTTGATTTATAGAAATTTTCTTCACTTAAAGAGAAGGTACAAGAAATGCCCCAAGACCATTAGAACCTCCAGTGAATGAGAACAAGAATCAAGAACTCTCCAGAATTATCGTAGCGTTAAGGAAAAGACAGTCTGCTTTATTTATTCATTTAACTACTTTGCTTGTCTTTCCTGTAGGCAAGAGGACATGTGTTTCTGCTTCAATAGGCATCACAGCAGTCATACTACTTGGACTCTTTGAGAATCATGTGTGTGTGTGTCTGTGTCTGTGTGTACACACAAGTGTATCTACACACACACACATATATGCATACATATACACATTTATCTGTATGTTTGTATGTGTGTGTGTGTGTGTGTGTGTGTGTGTGTGTGTGTGTGTGTATATATCATTATCATCATCATATATATATATATATACATATACACATATATATACATATATATATATATATATATATACACACACACATATATATACATATGTGTGTGTGTGTGTGTGTATGTGTGTGTGTGTGTATATATATATATACACATACATATATACCTACGTTATATACACACATATATACATACACTTATATGTTCACAAATATATATACATACATAAACATGCATACACACATGCACATAAATACACACACACACATATATACACATACATATGTAATGTCTTCTACTGTCCTAAGATGGTAGGGTCTGATTTGAGAGATTTCAGTTTGCTATTTCACATGGTATAAGGAGAATCATACATTTAACCTAAAAAAAAAAGACAGCTGCTCTGGCTTAATTCATTAAAATCTTATTAAGAAATTAATCGATATGATGATACATCACTGTTTTATGGCCATTTCCACACCAATGCAGAGGTAAATGAAGGGATGACATGAATATTTTATAGATTCAAGCAAAGTATGGCTTTGTAATCACATGGCTTTGAGTTCAATTTGTGTGTAGCCTTGGATAAATGTGCAGCAGTAATTCAAAACCGAATCACCCAGTAGCCAAGCAGACATCACGATCAAACCACAGTTGCTTCACATGACCAGTTTATTAAGCAATCAATCAGTGGCAAGCCATTGCATGATTTGGTTTTCTAGAACCTTCTCAAGTTGCACTAAATACAGGTAGTCTTTGGCAATAATTGCATAATGTTGAGGCAGCTGCATGGCATTGCCATTCCCATCTCCACATCCATCTGCTTAAGACAGGAATTTTTGTTGTGTAGCCATCTGGTTTCACCAGTCCTCAGTCAAATCGTCCAACCCATGCTAGCATGGAAAGCGGACGTTAAACGATGATGATGATGATGAATATAGTTCAATTATTTTTCATTTGTTTGGGCCAGCCACAGACTGCTATAGTCTGTTGTAGACCCTAGCTGTATATCTCTGCCAGTGTGTAATTGTTGCTGTTAGTATTCGTTGAAAGGCCAACACAGAAAACTCTGTGTACAATAATAAAATCTTCTATTAATTGTTCATGAGTGCCGTTAGTTACTTCTCCTTGCAGCCCAAGAAATACATTTTCATTCACTAACTCAACAGCTACTATAGCAGCATTTGGTGAAACAGCAAACTCCACTCATGACAAATGTATTCAACAATAGCCACAGTATTGTGCATTGAGAATCTGTCTCCCAGGGTCAGACCGTAAACTGAGAGTTCTACTGCAATGTTTTGAAGTGTTTGAGGTAGGATGTTCATCAAAAGTGACCAAACCTGTGGAGCACGAAGAATTAGATTCTTCACGATGGCAATGCACCCTGTCAGCAAGCCCGTCTCACTCATGAGTTTCTCACCAAAAACAACCTGTTATTGCTTCTGCACCCCACCCAACTCGCCAGATTTAGCACCTGCAGACTTCCATCTCTTCCCCAAGATGAAAATGCAGCTCAAAGGTCACCATTTTAACACCATTGTTGAGATCAAGAGCAAATCGCAGAAGATCCTCAACTCAATTATGGAAAGTGATGTTCAGGCTGGATTCCAAACGTGGCAGGAATGCCAGGACCTGTGTATTGCTGTGCAAGGTGACTATTTCAAAAGAGACAATGTTAAAACTTAGATAAATAAGTTATTTTTTATTCAACATAACTAGACCACAAGCTTTTTGATACCACTTTGTGTATATATATATATATATATATATATATATATATATATATATATATATATATATGAAAACTATATATATATGAAAACTATATATATCTATATATATATATGAAAACTCTTCGAAACGCCGGTGTTAAAACGGGGGTAGCTGATGAAGGAAAATGTTCTCTATGTGGCTTGTGTGCTTTCTGTACTCTGGTTATTATTATTTTCTTGTCTACGTTTTGTTTGCAATGTCCTCTACCCAGATATGCACCTATATATACAGGTAGACGTAGGTATGCACAAACCTGTACGTATATATGCATATACTCATTTATTATTTGTTTTTACATGACCGAACGCCAGCGTCATCACTGTTGTAAGTATATATATATATATATATATATATATATATATATATATATATATACTAGCCCTTATATATTTAATACTCTATATTGAATACTCAATATTTCATAAATTCAATAAGACATTCAATACTTCATTTCATTTTACTATTATATTATATATTCCATATTCTATATCCCACATTAATTTTGTAAAAATATAAATAAAACATAAAAAAACAGACAGAGTTGGAACTCTTTTAAATAATATATATATATCATCATCATCATCGTTTAACGTCCGCTTTCCATACTAGCATGGGTTGGACGATTTGACTGAGGACTGGTGAAACCGGATGGCAACACCAGGCTCCAGATATATATATATATATATATATATATATATATATGATGGGTTTCTTTCAGTTTCTGTCTACCAAATCCACTCACAAGGCTTTGGGTGGCCTGAGGCTACAGCAGAAGACACTTACCCCAGGTGCCAGACAATGGAACTGAACCCAAAACCATATGGTTCGGAAGCAAGTTTATTACCACACAAGCACACCAGCAACTACATATGTATTTGATACATAAGAGTTTCTAACAGATACAAGGTCTGAATTTTGAAACAAGGGTGTTAGTTGATTAAATATATCACAGTACTTCACTGGTACCATATTTTATCAACCATGAAGGAATGGAAGGCAAAGCTGGCTCCATCAGAGTTTGAACGCAGAATATAAGCAACCGGAAGAAATACCAAAAAGCATTTTACTGAAGCTCTAATAGTTCTGTCAGCTTACGTATAATAATTCTTTCCATAGTAGGCACAATACCTGAGATTTTGGGGGAGTGGGGACTAGTTGATTACATGAGCTCAGGTGCATGATTGATACTTGTTTTGTTGATCCTGAAAGGATGAAAGGCAAAGTCAATAGAATTTGAACTCAGAATGTGAAGACAAACAAAATACCACTAAGCGTTTTACCTGGTGTTATTTCTTTACTACCCACAAGGGGCTACACACAGAGGGGACAAACAAGGACAGGAAAACGGATTAAGTCGATTATATCGACCCCAGTACGTAACTGGTACTTATTTAATCTACTCCGAAAGGATGAAAGGCTAAGTTGACCTCGGCGGAATTTGAACTCAGAGTGTAGCAGCAGACAAAATACCGCTAAGCATTTTGCTCAACGTGCTAACGTTTCTGCCAGCTCACCACCTTTTTACCAGCGTTTTACCTGGTGTGCTAACAACTCTACCAGCTCGCCAACTTCAGCTTACCTATAGCAATGTGTATTCTAGTTTTGGCACAAGGCTAACAATTTTAGTAGTGGGGGGATTAATTGATGACATCAAGCTCAATGCTCAACTAGTACTTATATCAATGGCTTCAAATGGACGAAAGGTAAAGTCAACCTTGTTGGAATTTGAACTCAAAATGACAAAGGCTGGAAAAATTTCCACTAAGCCTGCTCGTGAAATTAATGTGCAAGTGGCTGAGCACTCCACAGACATGTGTACCCTTAACGTAGTTCTCGGAGGAGATTCAGTGTGACACAGAGTGTGAGAAGGCTGACCCTTTGAAATACAGGTACAACAGAAACAGGAAGAAAAAGTAAGAGAAAGTTGTGGTGAAAGAGTACAGCAGGGCTCGTCACCACCCCCTGCTGGAGCCTTGTGGAGCTTTAGGTGTTTTTCGCTCAATAAACACTCACATTGCCTGGTCTGGGAATCGAAACCACAAACCTATGACTATGAGTCTGCTGCCCTAACCACTGAGCCATTGCACCTCCACACATATACACTTATACTGATGGTGTATAATCAGTACATATTTCAGTTTTGCCTCGACTGATTGTCGGTCATGTTAGCACAAATCAAGTGCAATAATTTTAAATGCTATCAGTGTATTTGGTCCATTCACTCATTTTTATTACAGACTTTTTTTTTTAAATCAATACAGTAAAGAATATTAAAGAAAATTCTTCTGTAAGTGCTTAGAACTGATAAAAGAGGAAAAGAATGGCTGATAACAGTTCTTTGTTCGTTGAATCAAAGAACTATTTACTTCTGTGCAAGAATTAATAACAGACAGATAATTATTTTTACATAGAAGTAAATAGAAACTTTCTGTCTGTTTGTCTCTCTCTCTCTCTCTCTCTTCTTGTGCTTGTGTGTTTCTAAATTTTCTGTTGTAGTCAATGAAAACAACAATTTTCAAAGTAACTATTTGGCCAAACTCAACAATTTAGTAACCATATTCCTATTGGAAAACACTGTCCTTGTTTCGCAGTATTTTGAAAATAAAGGGAAATATAGTAAAATAGCTTTGCCATTATCAAGCTGTTCTTTGGAACGTAAACTGACATGAAAATTTGATTGAAAGTTTTAATTTAGATCACTTTAACACTTTTGTTACTATATTTCTGCCGAAAACACTGTCTTTTAATAAATTAATTTTGAAAATAATGAAGAATTTGGTAAACTATCTTTGAAGGCTTTGATTTAGATCAGTTTAACACTTTTGTTACCATATTTCTTTTGAAATGCTGCCTTTGTTTCAGATAATTTTGAAATTAATGAAGAATTTAGAAAAACAATTCATTGTTAAGGTGAAGTTTGGAAGAAGATTAATATGAAATTTTTATGGAAGGTTTTAATCTATATCACTTCAAAACAAGAAGTTTATATAACTGACACTAGAGCAGTTCAAGAGAGTTGTTTATCAAAAGGGTTACGGGGATTAAAAAAAAAAAAAAAACAGATAGAAAAGGACACGACAGGAGTAGCTGTGTGGTAAGTAGCTTGCTTACCAACCACACAGCTTCGGGTTCAGTCCTACTGCATGGCACCTCGGGCAAGTGTCTTCTACTATAGCCTCAGGCCGACCAAAGCCTTGTGAGTGGATTTGGTTGACGGAAACTGAAAGAAACTTGCCATACATATATATATATATATATATATATATATATATATATATATATATATACTTATATCTGTATGTGTGTATGTTTGTGTGTCTGTGTTTGTCTCCCCACCATCGCTTGACAACTGATGCTGGTGTGTTTACATACCCTGTAACTTAGCGGTTTGACAAAAGAGATCGATAGAATAAGTATTAGGCTTGCAAAGAACAAGTCCTGAGGTCTATTTGTTTGGCTAAAGGTGGTGCTCCAGCATGGCCACAGTCAAATGACTGAAACAAATAAAAGAGTAAAAGAGTATTTAGATAAACCGATTCTTGTAAAAGAATCTTTATCATCATCAATATTACTAACATCATCATCATCATTGTTACCATTATCATCATCATCATTGTCGCTGTCATCGTCATCATTGTCATAATCATCATCATTGTTGTCGTCGTTACCGTCGCCGTCGTCGTTACCGTCGCCGTCGTCGTCATCGTTATCATCATCATCATCAGCAGCAGCATTTTAACTTTCATTTCCATTCATAATACCATGCCTAGGTAGAAAATTGAAACTCTGAGAAATGAATTTATGAGAAGGTTTTACTTGGAACAAGTATTCATTGATCCAATCAATCAGGAAATCTACTAACTAAACTTCCCAAATATATTAAACTAGCAGCTAAACCCGGTTTCACCTGGTCTTTTTGGATGATATGACTGTGTCGATTTTCTCTGTAAGTATGGGGCTAGGAAAAAAATAGAAAGCGCGTTCCAATCTATGCACCCGTCTCCACATGCGTGCCATTTTTCACACGAATCCATCCATTCGTTTGGCCGTGAACCTCAAGACAAGAAAGAATACAACGGTCGGCCAACTTCAATTTACATTATAGATAATGAATAAAAAAAGGACTTGGTACATTTAATATAAACTGATCTGTCCTTGCTTTCACAACTGTTTATAAGCAATGCTGACAGTAGAAAGAAGTTGAGTTGTGATCTTTGCTTAACTGAGAAGATTTTATTACAGAAATATAAGAGTATCATGAATTCAAGAAATGATATACTTAGTAATTGTTTGTACAAATAGAAACAGTTACTATGTAATTTACACAAGCCAGACTCACCATAGAAAAATACCCAATAAGATGGTTCTAACATTTTTATTTTCAATTACGTCTTTGTTTTACATTTACTCATCTTTTCCTGTTTTATGTAGCAGACAGTTTTTAATTACCAAGAATGCTTTCATGAATGGAAATCAATTTAGAATTGGAATCCAAAAATTAACAATAATTCTTTATCACTGTACATTCCACCAGACTTCTTTATTGTACTCACACTTTTGCTTTCCCTCTCTTTTAACCCTTTTGTTACCATATTTATTTTGAGATGGTCTGTGTTTCTTTCAGTTAATTTTAAATAACAAAGAATTTAGTAAAATAACTTAGTTATCATTAAGCTAGTGTTAGGAACATAAATTGTGACTAAGGTTCAGTGGAAGATCTTAAACAAGACATTTGCACTTACAGAACCAGAGGCTGTTTCAGTTGGGCTAGTATCAAAATGGTTAAGAATTGTTTCTCTGTTGTATATTTTAACCCTTTTGTTACCATATTTCTATTGAGATGCTCTGTGTTTCTTTCAATTAATTTTAAATATTACAGAGAATTTAGTAAAATAACTTAGTTATCATTCAGCTAGTGTTAGGAACATAAATTGTGACTAAGGTTCGGTGGAAGATCTTAATTCAGAACTTTTGAAAACAAGACATTTGTACTTACAGAACCAGAGGCGGTTTAAGTTGGGTTGGTATCGAAATAATAGTTTTGTGAATTGTTTTACTTGTTTGGTAGTGGTGGTTTTGGTCACTGTCGTCGTCGTTGTTGTTATGGTGATGATGGCAGTGATGGTGGTGATAAAAGTGCTAATGAAACTTATGCCAAGATGAAGACTCCAACAAAATAAATAAAAACAACAAAGATGTAAAATAAATGTAATGCTTGTGTGTGTGTGTGTGTGTGTGTGTGCTTTTAGATGTTATGTAGGTGAGAGAGATAGAGAGAGAAGGATAGTGGGGGATTCATGATGGAGAATGGGGAATGGGAAGAGTTTCAAATTCACTGAGGTTACAGTCATATCATACACACATATGGAAACACACACTGTCACAGAGAGAGAGAGACAGACAGACAGAGAGTCACAGATACGCACACACACACACACACACACACACATGCACATACATACAAACTGTCACAGAGACAGAAAGTCTCATACACATATAACATGCATACACACACACATGCACATACACAGTAACAGAGAGACAGTCGCACACATACACACGCACACACACATGCACATACATGCAAAGTCTCACACATGCGTGCACATGCTCACATGCACATACATGCAGTCACACACAGTCACATACACACAAACAGTGTCACACACACACACACAATCTCACACACACACACAGAGTTAGTCTCTCTCTCTCTCTTTCTCACATACACACGCACAATCACACACACACACACCCATTCATACACAAAGAGTCACACACATGCACAGTCACACACACACACATACACAAAGAGTCAGTCTCTCTCTCTCTCTCTCTCTCACACATACACACACACAATCACACACACACCCATTCATACACACACAAAGAGCCACACAGCGTCTCTCTCACAGTCACACAGTCTCTTTCTCTCTCACATACACACACACACACACACACATAATCACACACATATGCCCATTCATACACACACACACAATGAAATCCTGTTAGTATTCAATATGGCTACTTCAACACAATCCTGTCAGATCCTATAAAACATACACCTTATTGTCTAAATAATGGAAAATATTGTCTAAATAATTCAAACATGAAACATCACTGTTAATAAAGACAGGCATCCTTTAAGATGTTATTAGATACGACTGCATTATGCTTAGAGTAATGATTGTGCTAATGTAAAGATATTTTACATTACTGTTCCGAATCCGAAGGTTCATAAGACCAGTTGCTTAGTTTCCATGGTGATTGAGTGATTGAGATCACAGAATTTTTCTTTTCTGAATGGGATACCAGTCAATTGCAGGATAACACGTTTATAGCTGAATGAACCGAAGTAACGTGAAATGAAGGGTTTTGCTCAAGAATGCAATGCATTGCCAAGTCTAGTAACATCTATGTGGTCATCCGGACTGCTAGAAATAGCAGCAAAAATTATCTGAGTTCGAGGAAGTATAGGGCTGGTTACTCAGTTTCCATGGTGACTGAGTGATCGAGATTGCAACATTCCTCCCTGAACGGAACACTGGTCCTTTGCAGGGTTACTCATCTTTGCCAGCTGAGGGAACTGGAGCAACATGAAATGAAGTGTTTTGCTCAAGAATGCAATGCACTGCCTGACTCAGGAACAGCTATGTGTTCATTCGGACTGCTAGAAATAGCAGCAAAAAAATCATTACCAACCCCTATACATTACTGTGTCGAGTCCTAGAACTCATAGGGTCATGTTTTCATGACAGATAAGTGATCCAGATCACAACATTCCACCCTCAACAGGATGCCAGTCCATGGCAGGGTCATTCATTTACAGCTGAGTAGTGGCTGAACGGACTGGAGCAACATGGAATGAAAGTGTTTTGCTCAAGATCGCAATGCACTGCCCGGTTTGGGAACATCTATGTGGTCATTATTTACATTCGATGGATATTCTTAAATATAGAACTTACTCCCTTCCTTAGAACTGCTGGCCTTTTGCCAAAATTTGGAACCATTATTAATCCTTTTGTTTGCCTTTATTTCAAATGATTTTGAAAATAATGAAGAATCTATTAAAACAGCTTTGTCTTTATGAAGCTGATGTTTGGAATATAAATTGAAGTGGAATTTTGATGGAAGATTTTGATTTAGAACTTGCTAAAACAGAAGGTTTGAAGTATAGAGCCAAAGCTGTTTTGGCAAGGGTTGATATCAGAAGGGTTAAACTAAGCAAACAAGAAATGGTAATGTTGAAATAGAAGAAGAGAACAAAAGGGGTTAAGCTGAAGGAATGAGAGATAAAGAACAGCTGCTTCAAGAAAACTATTTCAGTACAAAAGTACTTAATTACATTAATTTAGAATGGCTGACCAAAATTATTGGTGCTCTGTAAAAATGATTATCTTCCACATCAACAATCTTAAATCATTCTTCATGCAATAGAATGAGTGAAGTGTCTGATAAAAATGCCTTGTGTTATTTATATCTGCATCCCTTTGTATTCTGAATTGAAATATATTGTTGAGGTCAGCTTTCGGTTTCATTCACCCAAGAGAGAAGTTTGATAAAGTAGAAACAAGATAATTCTACTACAGACATTGATCTAATCAACATTACACCTGCTCTGAAATATATCACAGACAGTTTCTGGCAGAATCGGGCATAGCTGAGAGGTTAAGAGGTCTGTGTGGAAATCATGAGGTCCCAGGAGGGACATTCTCACTTACAGACTTTGAATAGCCAATTACAATGAATTCTAGTGACTGAATTAAATATAGATTTTTCTGGGTTTAGTAATGGTACCGTGCAAAAAGCAATGTTGATGGTGTCACATAAAAAGTACCCATTCTGTAAAGTAGTTGGTATTAATTAGGAAGGGTATTCAGCTGTAGAAACCTACCAGAACAGACAATGGAGCCTGGTGTGGCCACTGGCCTTGCCAGCTCCTGTCAAGATGTCCGTCCCATACCAGCATGGAAAACAGATGATAAATGATGTTGATGGACATGATGATGATCATCATCATGACAGTGATCATAATGATTAGTAATAAATTTGTTTACAACAAATGTAGGTGCAGGTGTGGCTGTGTGGTAAGAAGCTTGCTTCCAGCTACATGGTTCCAGGTTCAGTCCCACTGCATGGCACCTTGGTCAAGCTGCCTCATTTAGTTTTCCTATTTTCCAGTGGTGATCTCTGTCTATTATTTTTTAACTTTATCCCACAGGGGTGGAGTCCATTTTTCCACACATGATTGGCTATATCTGATTTTTCAATATCCCCTCATATCACAGCTTTACGATGTTCCCTTTGAGGGGGTGGCATGTTTCGCCTTTGTATAACCTACCACAACTGCATGGGATGGAGTACACACAGTCTTTGGTCATATTCTCTTCTATTGGTGCTTTTACTCGGAGATATTTGCGAAGTGTTGTATTACTCTTGAATACTGTTCTGATGTCATATGGACCGCATATCTTTTGTAACTGTGCTGTAACTAAAGCTGAAGACAAATGTAAATCTTCACCTCTGGGAGGCAGGAATCCATTACAGTTATTTGGTCAGTTGTCACCTAAGAATAAATAGTCTTGGGTCAGTGAGGATGGGTTTATTAAATCTGCAAAAACATTACAAAAAAACTGTGACTCAGAGTTTTTTATTATGTTTTTGCAGCTTCATTAAAAAAGCATATTACTCTACTTTCAGTATTCAAGTAATATTTTTTCCACCTTGTTTTGCATTTATGTGCTTACTCATGTATGTATATATATATATATATATATATATATATATATATATAAGTTAGAAAAAGATGCAGTCGCCATATTTCATTCCATATTGGCTACTTCTGGTGAGTGTAGGGTTATATAATCAGATTGTTACCTTACATTCTGTTGTACCCCTAGCACGAAACCAATTGGTAAGATCAGCCATGATGGATATATAACACCGTACACTTTGGATAACAATTACTATGCGCACTCTACTGCTATTTCTTCCCTGTCTGTCTCTCTCCCTCTCTTGTTCTTCTTCCTTTCTGTTTTTCTCTCCCACCCTTTCCCTGTTCTTCTTTCCCTTTCACCGTGCCCCCCTCTCTCTCTCACTCTTCCTCCTTGACCCTCTTGTCGCTGACACCTGACGAAAAGGGATCTCTCTTTTTGTTCACTGCCTTCCTATAGAAAAGACGTGTTGTTTCTGTCTCTTCTCTCGTGCATGTCTGTCTAGCGTTCAAAATAATAATTTTTCTATCGTCTTCGCTTAACAGCCCTCATTGTTTGCTTTTACTGTCTTGTTCTCACTGTCCTGTTCTTGTTAACACTTTCACCCTCCACAACAAATTCCAAATTTTATTTAATTTGCTTTGCGGGAAGGACTGTTCCAAAGAAGTCGCATATTGTCCTTGTCTTCAAAACGTGGAGTAGATGGAACAGGGACAACTGACGAAGGGATATACTCTTTATGTTGCATGTCTCGTTTCTCTGTTTTTTTCGTTGTTCAAAAAAAGTTCGTTTTCTGTTTTCGTTTTTATGTTTGCGTTTCTCATTGTGTTTAACGTTTTTTTGATGTCCTGTACCCATATATGCATGTATGTATACATATAGATGTAGGTACATACATATATGTATGGATATATGCATATATTTATATATTATATCTATATATATATATATATATATATATATATATATATATATATATATTAATAAATTATAGGGTAGCAAAAAAATTTTTGAAATTTTATTTACCACCAGTGGTCTAGCGAGAGTAAAAACAGTCAATAGACTATGTATTATTCATTTAAAATGCAGAGATGTCTATAATAGGACATCTACTCGCTAGAAATAGCAGCAAAAGACTACATACCACAAAAATTAGGGATAATTTCGAAATTTTTCATTATTTTTCATTTCCTTTCGAAAGTAAAAGTTTTTATTTTTCATTTCCTTTCGAAATTATCCCTAATTTTTGTGGTATGTAGTCTTTTGCTGCTATTTCTAGCGAGTAGATGTCCTATTATAGACATCTCTGCATTTTAAATGAATATATATCTATATATATATATATATATATATATATATACATACATATACATACATATGCAAATGTATATCAATAGAGATATACAAATGTATATGTGAATGACTAAACAAATATGTATGATGTGTGAATTTAAATATTTCATGACTGTAACAGAATGTTGTTGAGAATTCTTAAAGAAAATTCATTTCATTGTTGTTTAAGATGTTTTCTTTAAAACCCTCAATTCACCAAGATCTCCAGCTGAATTAAAAGCAATATTTAGAATATATAAATATTTTTCCAAAATAAAGAATGGTAGGAAAATCTTCACATCATTTTAAAATGTTTATAAATAAACAGATTTTTAGTTTGTGAGAGTGTTTGTTGATTTGTGTGTGTAAATGGATGCATGTGTGCATAAGTGATGGATATATTTTCTAATGATTTTCCTAAGATTTATATTTTGAATTTTATATCCAAACCGGAAAAGCTATAGAATATGAGAGAGAATGGTAATAACAAATGAAATGCATTGAGAATCTATAAAATATCATCCATTATGATCAAACCAAATATAGTAGAATTTCTTTTCACTCTATTGAAGTCCTATAAATATTTTATCTATCATTGAAATCACTTTCTTTATAAACAAACATGTATGTATATGTATGTATATACATATTGTGTATATATATACATGTGTATATATATATATATACATCTGTATATATATGTATATGCATATATATATATATATATATATATATATATATATATATGCATATACATATATATACACACACACACATATATACACACACATGTACATTTACACTCTTATATATATTTATATATGCACACACACGTGTACATTTACACTCTCCTATATATATACACGCACACACATATATATACATTACAGACACACACATATATACATTAGACACACACATATATGTACATTCACACACACACACCATATACTGGTACTCCTTCAGTTATGGCAATGAGGGTTCCAGTTGATCCAATCAACAGAACAGTCAGCTCATGAAATTAACGTGCAAGTGACTGAGTGCTCCACAGACATGTGTACCCTTAATGTAGTCCTCAGGAGGATCCAATGTTAACCCAGGATGTGACAAAGCTGGCCTTTTTGAGTTACAGGTACCACTCATTTTTGCCAGCTGAGTGGACTGGAGCAACATGAAACAAAGCGTCTTGCTCAAGAACACAATGCACCACCAGGAATTGAACTCGTGACCTTATGACCATGTGCTGATTACCCTAACCACTAAGCCACACACCTTCACACTCACCATATATACTATTCTTAAGCAAGAATCTCATTGACTGTGACTTCGAAGATTCAGCCAGCTCAGACATCATTGGACTGAGATAATCTTGGATTAGAAGATAATCTTGGATTCTGTGGAGTTAAAAATCCTCCCTGGGTGTGGGTGGGTTTTGGTGGGATGGTAATTGGGTTCTAGGATGGGTTTTTAGGTGTTTTGGAGAAATTTTTATTGATTAAATTTGGGGTTGTGTTATTACTCTTTTACTTGTTTCAGTCATTTGACTGTAGCCATGCTGGAGCACCGCCTTTAGTCGAGCAAATCAACCCCAGGACTTATTCTTTGTAAGCCTAGTACTTATTCTATCAGTCTCTTTTGCTGAACTGCTAAGTGACGGGGACGTAAACACACCAGCATCGGTTGTCAAGCGATGTCGGGGGGACAAACACAGACACACAAACATACACACACACACACATATATATATATATATATATACGACGGGCTTCTTTCAGTTTACGTCTACCAAATCCACTCACAAGGCTTTGGTTAGCCCAAAGTTATAGTAGCAGACACTTGCCCAAGGTACCACGCAGTGGGACTGAACCCAGAACCATGTGATTGGTAAGCAAGCTACTTACCACACAGCCACCCCTGCGCCTATACTGTTTAGAATTTATTCATGTATGTAGAACTTTCTAAGCAGGTGTGAATATTTAGGTGTGTTCCAATTGGTCGGTTGATCGGCCGGCTGGTTGGTTGGTAGGTAGGTATGGGATATGTCAGCAGTTTTAGTCAGTTTTGGTTCTATTTGATTTAATCTTTTGCTTTGACAATGTAAAGATCAAAGATTCAAAGTTTAGTCCAGTATTTAAAAGCTTAGTAAGTGGGTGTCTCAACTTTTTGTAATGGAATTTTTTAGGGGTTCACAAAAGAATGTAATTAGGCGGTATGTTTAAGCTAGTCAGCTTCTTTAAGTATTGTTGTTATTTCGGGTATTTCCTGTTTTCATTTGGAAGGTGAGTGTTATTTGTTGAGCATGTCATGGTGTTGTTAGTATAACATTTTGTTAATTTTGTGGTATGTTCACAAGAGGATGTCAGTATGTGTAAAGGTTGTTGGTCTGGAAAGGTGCCCGTGGACATATGGCATAGTGGTTAAGAGCGCGGGCTACTAACCCCAAGATTCCGAGTTCAATTCCAGGCAGTGACCTGAATGATGATAATAATAATAATAATAATAATAATAACATTGAAAAATACCTTAGGAATGAGAACCCTTTGAAATACAGGTACAACAGAAACAGGAAGAAAGAGAGATAGTTGTGGTGAAAGAGTACAGAAGGGTTTGCCACCACCCCCTGCTGGAGCCTCATGGAGTTTTAAGTGTTTCCGCTCAATAAACACTCACAACGCCCAGTCTGGGAATCGAAACCACAAACCCACGACCACGAGTTCGTTGCCCTAAC
>NC_142954.1:12267074-12277074 GCF_046866305.1 Octopus bimaculoides | reverse complement strand
ACACACATACACACACACACACATATATATATATATATATATATATATATATATATATAATTGCCAACCAAGTGTGGCGTCCTATACAGGGCGGTGCTACTGACGTTTATAGCCCCATATATATATGAGTGTGTGTGTGTGTGTGTGTGCATGTCTACCCACTACTGTTTGACAACCTTTGGTTTATTTACATCCCTGTAACTTAGCAGTTTTACAAGTACCAAGCTTTAAAAAATGAGTACAATAATTACTGGGGTTGATTTGTTTGAATAAAACCCTTCAAGGCAGTGCCTCCAATGACTAAAACAAGTAATTTGAAAAAAGATGGATGATACAAAAAATTTTTGTGCAGGATCTTCACCAAAGTCCTTTAGCACTTGGTCTGAGACTTGTAACCAAAAATAGACAACTTACAAGAGTTGTAGAACAATGCTTCTGCTGGAATGGTGTTAGTTTAATCCAGGTTAATCAATAGACAGTATAAACTTACAATTTCTATTCTGCCAAACCTTAATTCCATTATTCCGGTGTCATATTGGTCAAACACTGTCCAAACATTCTAACCACACAGAAGCTTTGTATTCCATCGTAACCCAGTAACAAAGCAGATATCATGTTAAACCATTTAATCACAGTAAACAATGTAGATACTGGAATAACATTTGTTCTGGTTGTACTGTTGTGCTTGTTATTATTGATGGTACCATCTTCAAGACAGGAGAATCTGTAGAGAGAGAGAGACAATTTCCCCAAAGAACATGATACTAACATGTAGCTATTATTGAATGTAAAGTAAAAGTATTGTTTGAACTAAATCCATTCTGGGTAATTCTTTTGGATTTCTTCAAATATTCGTCTTGAAGAGAGCTAAATATGGTATATTTGCTCTTTTGCATAGAATTTCCTTGCCATCGTGCCATTGCTACCAGTATTACACCCTACAACAACCACCACCATCATCACCACCACCACCACCAACAACAACAACATGAACAAAAGTCAATACTATCAGCACCTAGGGTCACCGTTCATAGAAACGACACCAGAGAACATGAAGTAAAAAGTAACCGTCACCCCCAACAATACTGACATGTCACACAGGCATGGGTGTGTGGTAAGATGTTAGCTTCTAGACTATGCTGTTCCAGGTTCAGTCTCGCTGCAGAGCATTTTGATCAAGCGTCTCCTACAACCCTGCAGCTGACCACAGCCTTGTGAGTGGATTTGGAAGATGAAAACTGAAAGAAGCATGTCATGTGTGCGTGTATGTGTGCATGTGTGTATGTGTGTGTGTGTGTGTGTGTGTGTGTGTGTGTGTGTGTGTGTGTGTGTGTTTAAGTATGTGGATGGGTTTATATCTCTTTGTCTTGATGTTACATCACATGATAGTTGTAAATGATTGTCACTGTCATACAAGCAGTGCCATTCATTTCCAATATTCCACAAAAACATGTCTGGCCATGGAAGGAGTAGCGCTAGAGGTTAGCAAGGAAAGAAAGAAGATATACAGGGTGTTTGGGCTAAGTTTGACAAGATTTTATGTCTCCTTTTTTCGTGAACAACTTGATGTATAGGTGAACAGTCGATAGCATTGGAGAGCATAAAAACTAAAGTTATAGTTGAGGAAAAGTTAGCTGACATGGAGGATTGGAAGCCAAGTGAATATTGGAAAAGGGTTACCTGTATTGTTACCTGTATTATGATGATTTGTAGTGGGTATTAAAATGTCAACATCATCACAACTGCTCAATGCTCGGTGAACACTGTAAAGGGTGTATGATGTGACATGGGCAACTACAATGTTGACTACAAAGTCATGGCTAGCAAGAAGGGACACAGCAAGTGTTTTCACTGCATCTGTAGGCTGGAGTTCATCCAACAACTGCAGGACAAGGTGAAGAGAGATCTGAACAAGGAAATCTAGACTTTGGAAAGAGAGATGGATGCTGGAGGCACCACCATGAAGCTGACCTTGAATGAAGACCTTTGCTACCACTTATGCAAGAGACACAGGGGATGAATTCTAACAACCAAGGACAATGAGAACTGCTTGACAAAAGGCAAAGAAGCGCCTGAACAAGCTGAGGCCTCCTGTTGAACCAGGAATGATCTAGCTCTTCTCAGGTGAGTAGAACTTCTGCCAGGACCAGTTGCACAGCACCCAGAACAACAGATGGCTGGCCTGCAATTCATGTGATATCCCATGTATAATGGAAACCAAGTTCCCACAAACTGTGATGGTCTTTGGATGTGTTTCCAGTGAGGGTGACATCATGCTGCCCCACATCTTAGAGCAGGGCCTTAAGTTCAATTCAGATAGTTATGTGAAGCTGCTTCAGACTGTGGTCAAACTCTGGCTGGAGAATGTTGCTACCAAAAAACCATGTGAGTGGCAGTAGGAGTCAGTTCCTTGTCATATCTCTGGAAAGAGTCAGGAGTGCCCGTTGGAGAAATTCTATGACTTCACCAACCCTAATTTCTGGTCTCTTAATTATCCCAATTGTAATCCCATGGATTACTATGTGTGGGGTGTGGTTGAGGGCCAGTCAGGAGGTACTAGCAACAGCCATGCTAAAATGGTGTTTTTACGTGCTACCTGCACAGGAGCCAGTCAAGCAGCACTGGCAATGACCTCGTTCGTATGTTGTTTTTCATGTGCCAGTAAGGCGATGCTAGAAACGATCACACTCGAATGGTGCGTTTTACGTGCCACCAGTACAGGAGCCAGTCAGCAGCCCTGGCAATGATCATGCTCGGATGATGCTCTTAGCGCTCCACTGGCACGGATGCCAGTCATGCAGTGCTGTCATTGAATTTGATATATATATATATATATATATATATATATATATATATATATATATATATATGAGATGAATCAATTTAGATGAGATGCAGTTTGGGTTCGTGCCAGGTAAAAGCACTACTGATGCCTTATTTCTAGTGAGACAGTTGCAGGAGAAATACCTAGCTAAGGATAAACCTCTGTACCTGGCTTTCGTTGACATGGAGAAAGCCTTTGACAGGGTCCCCCGATCCCTTATCTGGTGGTCAATGAGGAAACTTGGGATAGAAGAATGGTTAGTGAGAGCTGTGCGAGCCATGTACAGAGATGCTGCCAGTAAGGTGAGGGTTGGAAATGAGTACAGCAATGAATTCCGGGTAGAGGTAGGGGTCCACCAAGGTTCCGTCCTCAGCCCCCTCTTATTTACCATAGTCCTCCAGGCAATCACAGAGGAGTTCAAGACAGGTTGCCCCTGGGAGCTCCTCTATACTGATGACCTTGCCCTAATTGCGGAGTCACTATCAGAACTAGAGGAGAAGTTTCAGGTGTGGAAGCAAGGTCTAGAATTGAAGGGCCTTAGAGTCAACCTAGCTAAAACCAAAATCCTAATAAGTAGGAAGGTAGATAAAACACAAACCCCTTCAGGTAGATGGCCCTGCTCAGTATGTAGAAAAGGAGTAGGTAGTAACTCTATAAGATGTACCCGGTGCAAGCTATGGACACATAAGACGTGCAGCAACATCAAAGGCAGGTTAACTAGCAAGTTAGTTTTTGTTTGTGGCAGATGTTCAGGTGCAATAAAGACTGCAAACAAACAGGAAACAACTTCTATCTCATTCCAGGGTGAAAAACTAGAGGTAGTCGATAGCTTCCGCTATCTGGGCGACCAAGTTAGTAGTGGGGGTGGGTGCGCTGAAAGTGTAGCTGCTAGAATAAGAATAGCCTGGGCAAAGTTTAGAGAGCTCTTACCCCTGCTGGCGACAAAGGGACTCTCACTCAGAGTAAAAGGCAGACTGTATGACGCATGCATACGAACAACCATGCTACATGGCAGTGAAACATGGGCTGTAACTGCTGAGGACATACGTAAGCTCGCAAGGAATGAAGCCAGTATGCTCCGTTGGATGTGTAATGTCAATGTGAATACCTGTCAGAGTGTAAGTATCTTGAGAGAAAAGCTGAACATTAGAAGCATCAGTTGTGGCGTGCAAGAGAGACGATTGCGCTGGTATGGACATGTGGTGAGAATGGAGGAGGATAGCTGCGTGAAAAAGTGCCACACCCTAACAGTTGAGGGAACCCGTGGAAGAGGTAGGCCCAGGAAGACCTGGGCTGAGGTGGTGAGGCAAGACCTTCGTACATTGGGCCTCACCGAGGCGATGACTACTGACCGAGACCTTTGGAAATGTGCTGTGCGTGAGAAGACCCGGCAAGCCAAGTAAGATCGTTGCCAGTGCCCCTGGACTGGTTCTTGTGCGGGTGGCACATGAGATGCACCATTTTGAGCGTGGCCGTTGCCAGTACCGCCTGACTGGCTCCTGTAGGATTTTCGAGCGAGATCGTTGCCAGTGCCCCTGGACTGGCTTGTGCGGGTGGCACATAAAAGACACCATTTCGAGCGTGGCCGTTTTCGTGCGGGTGACACGTAAAAGCACCCACTACACTCTCTGAGTGGTTGGCGTTAGGAAGGGCATCCAGCTGTAGAAACTCTGCCAAATCAGACTGGAGCCTGGTGTTGCCATCCGGTTTCACCAGTCCTCAGTCAAATCGTCCAACCCATGCTAGCATGGAAAGCGGACGTTAAACGATAATGATGATGATGATGATATATAGGAGCACTCCATCACTTACGACAACAAGGGTCTCAGTTGATACAATGGGACAGCTTGCTCGCGAAATTAACATGCAAGTGGATGAGCTCTCCACAGACATGTGTATCCTTAACGTAGTTCTCAGGGAGATTCAGCATGACACAGAGTGTAACAGGGCTGGCCCTTTGAAATACAGGTACCACTCATTTTTGCCAGCTGAGCAGACTGGAGCAACATGAAATAAAGTGTCTTGCTGAAAGACACAACACGCTGCCGGAAATTGAACTCACGACCTTACAATCATGAGCCGAATGCCCTAACCACTAAGCCACATGCCTTCACATATGTATATATTCTTTTACCTTTTTACTTGTTTCAGTCATTTTGACTGTGGCCCTGCTGGAGCACCACCTTTAGTTGAACAAATCGACCCCAGGACTTGTTCTTTGTAAGCCTAGTACTTATCCTATCAGTCTCTTTTGCCAAGCCGCTAAGTTATGGGAATGTAAACACACCATCAGTTATCAAGTGATGGTGGGGGCATAAACACAGACACAAAAACATATACATATACACATATATATGTGACTGGCTTCTTTCAATTTCCGTCAACCAAATCCACTGACAAGGCTTTGGTCGGCCCAAGGCTATAGCAGAAGACACTTGACCAAGGTGCCACACAGGGGCACTCATGGGAATCATGTGGTTCGGAAGCAAGCTTCTTACCATACAGCCATGCCTATGCCTATTATATATATAGAATATAAAGTATATATATTTAATTATATATTATATGAATTATATACATACATACATATATACATACAAACGCATATATGCACACATGCAGGTGCATTCATATATCTATCTATCTATATATATATATATATATATATATATATATATATATAAATATATATATATAAAGATATATATATATATATATATATATATATATATATATATATATATATATATATATATATACATGTACATATATATACATATACATATATATATATATATATATATATATATGCATGTGGGTGGATGTGGGTGTACATATATTATATATAAATGGCTTTCAGAGTCTGTCTTCATTTTGGATAAAATTGGACAAGAGGAAAGAGAAAAATAAATCAAAACAAAACAAAAACATTCTAGCAATCATTTTGAATTTTCTAATTTCGCAGTAAAATTATTTGAGTCATGTTTAATTAAGAATTAAACAGGTTTCCATAAATATAACAAAATTCTTTCTAAATGATAATAAAATATAAATTTTTTTTTTAGAATTTCTGCAATGCAAAATTAAACCATTTTAATCACTGAGATGATGCAGTCAGCAGGTATTAATTCCAGCTGTCACAGTTTGCGAATTTTCAAATTTAGATTATCCTGATAAATGAAAGCTCTTTATATTTGCAATAAAATTATGAGATTGTGGTAGAAATATAAAAATGTTTTAATATTTTTTGAAAAAAATATTCGGTTCCATAATTGACGATAGCAGTTTCAATATGAAGTTGGGAATTATTTTTAGAGATTTTGAAAATATTTTGTTCGGTGGAGTGTCTGTATGTGTGCTACATGTTGTTTGCTATATGACAGTTGAGTTATATTGCAATGTGTTTGTTTGTATGTAGGGGTGGTGGTAGCGACATTCGGGTATATAAGGTGTAATCAATTATGATATCTACATATATGTATGTGTGTGTGAGTGTGTGTGTATTTACACACACATACACACATGTATATATATATATATATATATATATATATATATTTCGGGCACGTAAAAGCACCCACTACACTCTCGGTGTGGTTGGCATTAGGATGGGCATCCAGCTGTAGAAACTCTGCCAAATCAGATTGGAGCCTGGTGTCGCCTCCTGGTCCATCAGTCCTCAGTCAAATCGTCCAACCCATGCTAGCATGGAAAGCGGACGTTTAAACGACGACAATGATGATGATGATAACAAATTAAAAGGGTAGCTTATTAGCAATTAGAACCTAAAGCCAAAATTAATAGTCACAAAAGTGATGGACGGTACTGTATAGCATCATTTATTCTAAAATAAGAGTTAAATTAATTCCTAAGCCACTAAAGCACTATGCTTAATGACTGACAAAGGGAGGTAAGTCCCTAGCGTATATAGCCTATCACGATTTCGAATTTTGGTGTAGACCACCTTAACTCTCATTCGCGGCTCTTAATGCCTAGGGTTAAACTCAACTTCCTTTGTCATTTGTTAAAATCATTTGCTGATTTTCAAAACATTAAAAGTGTAAGCAACAAATTAAAAAGGGTGGTTTATTAACAATTAGAACCTAAAGGCAAAATTAACAGAGGTCACAAAAGTGATGGCGGGCACTGACTAGCACCACTTACGTTAAATTAAGAGTTAAATTAACTCTAAAAACTACTAAAGCACTATATTTAATGACTGTATATATATATATATATATATATATATATACATGTGTCAAGCCAAGTGAGATTGTAGTCATGACCGATACCAGTTTGACATAACTGGCCTGTTAAAAGCACCCTTCAAATGTTGGGTGATATGGTGTGCTTGTGAATACCTGCTGAGCCGAGTGAAATCCTAGTCACAGCTGATGCCAGTGTCATCTGACTGGCACCTGTGCCAGTGACACATAACAAGCACCGTTTATTATTTTTTTTTTTTTGGCCCCAGAAGAATAAAAAGGCAAAGCTGCCTATAGTGAAGATTGATCTCAGAACATAAGAATCCAAATTAAACAGTTCAATTCATTATATATGACAACGACTTCTACCTGGTCATCTCACCTCACGTGTTCTGTAACCTGATTTCACAGTAACACTAAATACAGGTCCATATATTTATTTATTCAGTAGCTGCACAATGTTGGTCTTCAAGTTAATTGCTGTCCTTCCTATACTATTATGCAAAACAGTTGTGTCTAGACATGCTCGTTTACATTTTTAATAAGTAGTCTTCAGCTACTGTCATCATCAGAAGTTTAGGGATGGAGTAATGAGTCGTTCTTGGTGAATTATTAAATAATAGACGCAGGCATGGCTCTGTGGTAAGAAGTTTGCTTCCCGACCACATGGTTCCAGGTTCAAGTGTGTCACCTACTATAGCCCCAGGCTGACCAAAGCCTTGTGAGTGGATTTGGTAAACAGAAAGTGAAAGAAGCCCATCATGGGCTTGTTGATTTGTTGTGTGTAATTAGCTCACGTGTTCGATTTTTTAAGGTTTTGGAAACACAGCCATGCATGCGCAAATCAACAAAAAAAAAACATTTCTAAAGAAAGCCTTAAAAAATCATTTCTACGGAAAACTTTGCGGGAAGCAGTTCGCTTTGACTTGTGTCAAAAAATGATATATGATATATTACCATATATTGGAGATTTTGATGCGGCGTATTCGTTTCTGAAGGAGAAGAAAAGTTCTGAATAGTGTCACTCCTCGACGTTCGTATTGCCAGAAAGAAATGACACTCATAAAACATAAGGAAGGGAAGCTATTTCTTTGCCCTACACATAAAACTGCAAAAGAGTCCATTAGGAAGTCTTCTTTTCTGGCAAACTCTAAATTACGATTACAGGATTTTATTCTTGTAACGTATTTGTGGTCCCATAATACAGCCCTTCATACATCAACTGAGATGACTGGTCTCTCAAATTCTACTGTTGTTTAATGGTACCAGTACATGAGGGACATTACAAGCAATTCTCTCTTGCGTAACCCCTACCAAATTTGTGGACTTGGGCACATCGTAGAAATAGATGAATCTATGATGTGCAAACGTAAATACAAAAGAGGTACAATGCCACAGGAGAGGTGGGTTTTTGGAGGATGGGATAGAGAGGATAAAAAAGGATTTCTAGTCTTTGTACCTGACCGTTCTTCGGAAACTCTTTTACCCCTTATCAAGAAATTTATCAAACCAGGTACTACTGTGTATTCTGATTGTTGGAGTGCCTATAATGGGATTACTGAAATAGATGTGAACCCCAAATATACCCATTTCAAGGTGAACCATTCTAAAAATTTTGTTGATCCAACAACAGGTGTTCATACCAATTCGGTTGAGTGTTATTGGAAGAACGCAAAACGACGATTTAAAACTATGATGGGGGTACACGCGGACATGGTCGAATCATATCTCGACGAATTTCTTTGGAGAGAACAGTATGGTAAAATGGGAAATGAATGTTTTGAAAACATTCTGAAGCACCTTTCAGAATGGTTCACATTCCAGTAAGTCAAGGTTCACATTCCAGCAGTTTTCATAAAAAGACATTGTTGCGTGTCCATAGATTCCACGTGGAATTTGGATAGCGTTCTTGAAAGTTGAATTTTCCGCTAATCTTCGTGTCGGCAATCTTCGGTGTCCAAAAAGAGGTAGTGTGTTATTTTTATTTAATTTGTTTTATTTTTTATTATTTAAATTATTTTTTATTATGTTAAATTATTTTTTTAAATTATTTAAATTATTTTTTAAAAAGTATTAAGAAAAAAAAAATTTATTTACTTTGTTTTAAAAAAAAATTATTTACTTTGTGCTTTTGTGTTATTTACAAAAATAACATATTATTGTTATTTTCATTAAAAAAAAAACCTATTTGTTACTTTGCGTAAAAAAGATATTTACTTTGTTTTGTTCAAGAAAAAACCCATTTTATTTTATATACTAGCAGTATAACCTGACCTTGTCTGGGTGTGACTTATTATGCCATCTACGCTAAGTCTTGCTAGGGGAAAATCAACTAAAAAAGAAAGCCTTACAACGAAAAAACCCTTATGATGTAAATATGTTCATAATTCAAAAGACGATGAAATTAATAGGGAAAGTCTGAAGGCTGTTTTGCGTAACATTATTAAACGTACGTAAATTTCATCCATTTAATTGGCTATAGAAATGCTTGTACAAAACAACTTTTTGCGCTGCCCTGATTATACATAGCAGGGTAATCTCTTTTCACAGGAGCTAGGACGGCAATTTCTGATGAAGCAATTGCTGGTGATCTGTTGCTACACAGTTTTGCCAGAATTCTATCAGATTGGGCAGATGATGATGCACCATTTTGCATTATGTTCAAAGTAGCTTCTGGAATGTGGTGAATTGCTGCAGTCTGTTGCTGTCATTTTAAACCGGTTGCTGTCTTTCCCCAGCAAACTCTCTTCTTTGGAGGCATAATCTATGTATATATTAAACAGAACAGCAAAAGTTATAATAGATGGCAGGGTCAGTACTTTTCACATATCTGTAATTTTTCAGATTAACACCCGCACAATTACCCAACCCTTATCCTAACACTAACCCTAAGCCCTAACCCTGACCCTAAAACCGTAACACTAATCATAACCCTAACCCTAAACCCTAACCCTGACCCTAACCCTAACAC
>NC_142954.1:12230753-12260753 GCF_046866305.1 Octopus bimaculoides | reverse complement strand
TTAGTTTTGTTGCATTTTTAAAAATAAAATATATATTATGGCTTCTTGTTTATATTTTGTATTACATATATAAAGGGGCACAAAATCTTTTAAGTGCTTAGGGCCCTCTACGGGTTTTAGTTTCAGCCCGTCTGCATGTGTGTGCGCGACCACCATTTTGTTTTTGTTTTTTATCACATTACATTTTGATGTAATTATAATCTAAATTGTCTGTAAAGATTTGTAGAAAATTTCACTAAAAATATCTGAAATAACTTCTGAAAGTTATGGGGAAACGAAGTCGCTGGGTAACAAACATGCTTGGTATTCCAAAATTTGCCGGCATTGAGTCTAAATTAGAACCCACAATGAACGATTGCTTAATACTAATGTTTGTGGATTAGGAAAAAACTTTTCAAATATAAAGAGAAAGTATACAAAGATAAATATTTTCCATCTTGCTGCTATTTAGTTTTGAAAAATAAAATATGTCTTATGGTTTATTGTTGCTTATATTTTGAATTACAGACATATAAGGACACCAAAATATCCTTTTCTACTTTAGGCACTGTGGTGTATGCGTGCGAGTAGATGCAATCGTCTTACCTCGGTTTTCCTTTCGTCTGTCTTGCGGTATCCGATCCTCGAAGCTTGCCCCGACCCGAAGAACACTAGGAATAGCAGCTGCTTCTCCCAAACCGAGACCGTTGCTTAGCACGACTTCTCCTGACCACGACCCCGTTCGAAAAAGGCACGAATCCGATCGAGGCCCCCTCTGCCCTTCTTCCTCTTCCGGTCAGCTCCCCAGTCACTGACGTCATACCACACGCCACCCTGATCTTAAAGATCACGTTCACCCCTACTCCAATTCGAAGTCCGCCATCCAACCGGGTGGGCGCCTTACATGCCGAGATCTTCTCAAGCCGGGTGGCTCGTTTCCATCGCGCTCTTCATCGGACGAGGTGGCTATCCTGCGCAGATCCAGCACGTGACGCGGCATTCCATCCACAGATACATTATTTCTGGAAGTGACCGCTGTCACTGTTCCCCTGCCCCATTGTGATGTGCAGCGTGCCTTCGGCGGCTTGACCCAAACTTCCTCCCCTACTTTCACGCCGGCGGGTCCCTTCTCTTCCTCGCAGAACTCCGGCGTCTCACTGGGATGCCTCCATTCATACTTGAACACTGCTCTGTGCGGCACAGACTCTTCCGCTTGTCCGGATCGGGGAGACATGTTATACCAGTAGAACCGCTTCCAGGGGCAAAATGTGCCCCCTTTCAGCCATGGCCTTGATCGTCCGATGGTGCCTCTCAACGATTCCGTTGCCACTCGGGCCTATACGCCGCTCTAAATAATCGTCGCACCTTCCATCGGTCAAGCATCTCTCCCAACGCTTCCGAACGAAACGCCGCCCCGTTGTCCATTAGCAGTTCTTCCACGAGACCCCTCTCGAGATATTTCCTTTATTCCGTCAATGGGGTGCTACGGGTTTATTACTAGAATATGAAGATATGTTTCCATACCAAAATGACCTCAAAGAATTGGCTGCCAAACATGCATACAGCAAAGATGATATACAAAGAATACAACAATTGGCAGAACAAAATAACTTGGAAGTAATTCCTTTGGTTCAAACATTTGGTCATTTTGAGATGTTTTAGACACAGTAAAACTGATGATTGACCAAATTCTCTCATTGCATCCTCGCAGTCACCGTTTCCATATTGGAGCCGATGAGGTTTATCACATAGGGTTCTGTGAGCGGTGCAAGAAGACAATGGCTTCAGAGAACTTAACAAACCAACAGATGTTCTTTGTTCATATTGAGAAAGTTGTGAAATATGTGAAATTGTGTAATATGTGTAAATGCAATCATCTGACTGTTCTCATGTGGGATGATATGAGGTTTTGTGAACTGGCTCTTCTTAAAGAATCTAAACTAGGTGATCTTGTGGAACCAATGGTATGGCACTATGTAACACAATTCGTCCTACCTAATGATATTTGGGACCGTTATTCCAAAGTATTTCCAAACATTTGGTTCGCAAGTTCTTTCAAAGGTGCTACCAGTTCTTCTGCCTACTTGACGAATATTATGTATCATGCCGAAATAGCTTGTGGTGTATGCGTGCGAGTAGATGTAATCGCCTTACCTAGGTTTTCCTTTCGTCGACTGCGAGTCTGTCTTGCGGTATCCAATCCTTGAAGCTTGCCCCGACCCAAAGAACACTAGGAATAGCAGCTGCTTCTCCAAACCTAGACCGTTGCTAAGCACGTCTTCTCCTAACCACGACCCCGTTCTAAAATGCGCACGAATCCCGATTGAGGCTCGCTCTGCCCTTCTTCCTCTTCCGGTCAACTCGCCCGTCCGGTCAGCCTCCCCAGTCACTGACGTCATATCACATTTAACAATTTGGCTATAACAAAGGAGAAATATTTAATAATCGGTTGTAACTGAGACACAATATCTGCAAATTCCTTCGCTTCTTCATAACTTTCAGAAAAACGAATATTTTTCAATGAAATTTTCAAATATACATGCTGATACACATCACATAATGTTTTCAAAACTCCCACAGGGGGTCCGTGGACAGCAAATACAATTTGATTTTATATATGTTTTTTAATCGAAATCATTTAATTGACAGTAAACCTATTTGTTAAATACTGTTAAATAAATAAATGTAAAAATATATGATATTTTAAGGAAATATTTATGTATAAATTTCATAAGCGTTTATAAGGGGGTCCCTAAGGTAAAGCCTGAAATATAAAGGGGTCCGCAAGTCAAAAAGTTTGAAAACCCCTGACTTAAGGCATCAAAAAAGAGAAGGAGCTCCACAGAAATGGTAAATGGTTCACAGCACAAAACAAAATCACTAAACTTGCTAAAATAATATTCGAAGTGGTGTTTATTATTGGAAATATGATGATTTCGAAGTGTTCATGTTGCCATAGTGAGGATCTGATCAAAATCTTTTCAAATATAAAGTGACAGTATATAAAAATAAACATTATTTTCCATCTTCCAATTAGTTTTGTTGCATTTTTAAAGATAAAATATATCTTATGACTTCTTGTTTATATTTTGTATTACATATATAAAGGGACACCAAAATCTTTTAAGTACTTAGGGCCTCTACGGGTTTTAGTTTCAGCCCCGTCTGCATGTGTGTGCGCGACCACCATTTTGTTTTTGTTTTTTTATCACATTACATTTTGATGTAATTATAATCTAAATTGTTTGAAAAGATTTGTAGAAAATTTCACTAAAAATATCCATATTTCTGAAAGTTATGGGGAAACAAAGTTGCTGGGTAACAGACATGTATAGGTATTCCAAAATTTGCCGGCATTGAGTCTAAATTAGAATCCACTAACTTAACTGGTATTCTATTTTATCAACCTCAAAAAAGTGAAAGACAAAGCTAACTTTGGTAGGATTGGAACTCACAGCATAAAGAGTTGGAAGAAATACTGCTAAACATTTTGTCCGACCCACTAACTTTTCGTAGTCCGGCCCCATCCTAAGGAATGGCTTCTAATTTATGCTCAAAACCAGAGATTTCTTTCCTTTTGAGGAATGATTTCAATCGATTACATTGACCCATTGCGCAACTGGTGCGTTGTTTCATCGAGCCCAGATGTATGAAAGGCAAAGTTGATCTCGGCGGAATTTGAACTTGAAATGTTAAGAGCTGAAATACCGCAGGAGATTTTATTTTCCGACGTTCTAACGATTCTGCCAGCTCAAGTCAAATGATAAGGTCGTTCCTTGATTGTTGTTTCTTAATTCCAGGTCAACCATTATGGAGCAAATGTACAATCAAATGCATTCCACCCACGACCATCGTCTTTTTTATTGTGGAGAGATATCTAAGACAAAATTACCTATTGTGTGTGTGTGTTCGTGCATGTGTGTGTTCGTGCATGTGTGTGTGTGTCCTTTAATTTTAAGACATGTAATATGGAGGGAGATTTGGTTGCTACTTCTAGCAAACAGAGCGACTTCATAGCGACTCCCTGTGGGACCCATGTTATACAATAGTGCCGATATTAATAATATAAATATAACTATAGCTCACAATCTGTTAGGAAAATATTTATGGAACTGTGATGCATACATTCAAGTGGAGATTGAAAATGGAAGATTTGTTTTTATTTGCAATAATTAATGATAAAGATATCATTCAGAAATTGTTTCAGTTCATTAGAACGTTTCCATTTTTGTCCTTTTTTTCTTTTTTTCTCTGCAAGTGATTTATTAAAATATATTTTAATTTACGGTCTACTTTTAAAGTTCGAATAAAATGTTAATTTTTCAAAAATTAGTTTTTGAATTTCACGACTATTTAACGGAGTTAAACGAAACGAAAAGCAAAATTACGAAGATAATAATTATGATTTTCTTTTTATATTTCATAAATAATTTCAAAATTAACTTGGTAATTTGTACAAACTAATTATATTAAATCTAATTAATCTTTTTATCTAAATTTTGTTAATGAAATGTTCAGTGAGACGTCTGAGGTTACATTGGAATGTTGTGTCGTCTGCTCCGTACGTCAGCATTAGAGAAAATTACTCTCCGACACTGAAACACACTCACAACCTTCCAAATTCAGCAATTTTATATCGATTATCATAGATATTGCTTTGATTCCTGAAAACAAGCAATATTCTTTCTCAATAAGTGAACGTTTTCAAGTGTGCAGAGCAGTCGATATGGCCGATAAAGTTAATCTTCTAACAGCTGTCCTATGTTACATGGACAATCACGGTATTCTAAATACTGTGAAGAACGTTTGCAAGGAATATGAGCAAATGGGAAATTGTACATTTTATTCGTTCGTCGTTGAAATTGATTCTATAGAATTTCTTAATGAAAATCCATTTCTTGGAAATCTGCTTTTGAATTCTCCTCGTGAAGCTACGCTGCTATTTCAAGAGATTTTATATTATTATATTACACTTATTAAGCTTCTTAGTGAAGACATAAAACTTAATCAAATTTCAGTTGTAATACGTTTGATATCTATTCCTAATATTGCTGGTGTTTACGTCATAAGAACATTCTGTGACCTTCTTGCAATGCCTGCGAAAAACCGAATGATAACTTTGCAGGGTGTCGTTATGGGAATGACGGCTTTGTCAAAGTATACCCACCACACCATATATGCATGTCCAATCACAGAATGCCCTGGATCTTCCAGTAAAGAATACATAAGAACGCATATTCCTGGTGCCACAGAAGCTGAGATAATTCGGAACAATTTTTGCTGCTTTTATTGTGGGTCGATTTTAGAGGAAGTAAAACCATGTCGATATTTAGCTGATAAGATTATTGCTGAAGTCATTCCTTCCTGGGCATTTATGGACTCTAAAAGTTTCCGGCATCAAGCCATTCTTGTCTACATCAGAGGAGACTTAATCAAAAAAGTTGGTCTGGGAAAAGAACATCAGTTTTTTGGGATTGTCAGACGTGATTACCAAGACAGTGAAATATTAGTTACCATTGAGGCAAATAACATTACAAACATTCCTTATGACCTTTTTGCTCGTCATTTTAAATGCTTACCAAACAGTCTTTGGGACATATTTCAAAATACATCAGAAACACCATGGAGGTTTGCTTCTAGTCTGGCATTTTACTTTGCTGATAAAATTGTACCTCCAGGAAGTTTCTGGGTGTTAAAATTAGCCATTCTTTTAAACCTTGTATGCAGTGGAAATGAGAACACTGATCCTTTACATCTTCTTGTAATTGGGGAAGAAAGCCACATTATATCCAAAATCTTGCTCTACTCTCTGAGGTTTTGTCCCCGAGCCATCAGACATACTGCCAATAATTATTTAACAGGCAAGGTAACTGCCGATACATATTGTAGCGCACCATATTTTGTGGAAGCTGGGTCTTTATTATTAGCATCGAATGGAGTATGTTATCTCGGAGATGTTTCACAATGTACGAAAAATACAACTGAAAGATTGACATCAATCTTGATCGAAAAGAAAATTAAACTTGAAGTGGGGTCAAAGTTTACCGAAGGCCTCCCACACCTCATTGAATACCCATTAAAATGCAGAATTTGGGCTTTTGACTCAACAAACTGTAAAATCACTGAAAAAGGTGATGATCTTTTATCAAAGAGCAATTTTGTAAGTAGATTAGGTTATCTGATGGACGCTTTTAACTTTATTGTTTTCACCAGTCCTCATGAGAATTATAACATCATGAACCACATTTTTGAAAGTTATTTTGATGACGATCACACTGCATCTATTTTAGATTCTGATCTCCTTCAGCTTTTAACCAATTTACGAGCACAAGAAGTCAGTCTGACTGACAAAAGCGAACACATTTTGAAGACTTACTATATCGCTTCTCGAAGAGCCCGGAGCATTTCCATGGATTCTTCCCTGGTTCCAGTGTCAGCTTTGCAAGTTCTTGCTCAGATTACTCAGAGTTTTGCTAAACTGAGTCTCCGACACAAAGCTACTGTGCCTGATGCCATTATGGCAATACGACTCTATGAAGAGGCATTAATGATGAGATTTGGAATGTCAGTATTTGATGTCCATCTCTCTCAGCAAAATGACAGTAACGATATCAACACGTTTCTCCAGTCTAATGATGCAGCCATGATGAACTTCTTTGCACAGTTTAAACAATGTTGTACCAGCTTCTCTTAAAAACTAATCACAAACTTATACAAGCTATTTTTTTATTGGTGCTTTTTGAGTGAATACCAAGATATTTGCTTAGTACATAACTTTCACACTTGGTACATAGTACCTCATTGTTACATAGTTTGTTTTTTGCTGTTTTATACTTACACACTTTTCTTATATTCCTCATCATTTTGTATCCTCACTGTTTCATACACTTAATAGCCTCCTGACATAGTACCAGACACACACACACATAGTGCCCATAAATTACCTTTACAATTTGATACAATAAATAGTGGAAGTTGTAAAGATTTGTGAACACTCTGTATGATATGCATAGGCACATGCGCGCGCACACACACACACACACACATGCACACAAAACAGCTTCCTTTCATATATATATAATTTAAACAAATATGAACTCAGGGTAGTCAGTGGCATGTATTTGAATGGCATAGAGAAATACAGGTATATCAAATACCATACAACATAAATTCTTGATTTATTGAAGTTCTCTGACTCTAAAGAGTGTATCATGATTACCAAATAGCAATGAAGACTCCTGTTGAGGAAGGGAGATAATCATAAAAATCAAGAATTTCTCCAAAAGAGAAAGACAGACTTTACTGTCTAGTTTTAAATAAAGAATTATTTAGTAAAATAACTTTCTCATTATTAAGCTACTGTTTGGAACATAAAATTAACATGAAATTTTGATGGAAGGTTTTTAATTAGAACACTTTAACCCTTTTGTTGCCATATTTCTGTTAAAATACACTGCCTTTATTGCAATTAATTTTTTAAATAATGAAGAAATTAATAAAATAATTTAATCATTATTTACAGTTTTATTCCCATATTGAAGATAATGAAGAATACAGCAAAAAGAAAAGAGAATTGAATGAGTGTTCTCTGCAATACTTCTTTATTCTTTGATTTAAATTTCAGACTTCCAAACCCACCTCAACTTAAATTAATCTAGTTGAGATTGCCTCTCTAATGATAGCTGGCCAACAGGGATGGTGGCGGTGGTGGTGGTGGTTGTAGTAGTAGTAGTAGCAGCAGCAACAACAACAGCAGCAGCAACAACAACAGCAGCAGCAGTAGTAGCAGCATGAATGAGAAAGGAAGGGGTTGTAGATGAATCAGGAAGGAAGGGGTGATGGCAAACTTGGTAGTGGGATGATGGAAGTTCTATGGTGAAAAAAAAAGTAAACAGCATTTCAACTCTGCGTGAGTATATGTGTGTGTATATAAAAGGGAGTCGTGTGTGTGTGTGTGTGTGCAATGGAAATGGGATGGTGAACGTTCAATGCTGAAAAGAAAAATCAAACAGCGTTTCAACTCTGTTTGAGTATATGTGTGTGCGTGTACAAGGGAAGTATTTGAATGTTTGTATCTGTGAGTATTATGTACCTTATTTTCTACCTTATATATAAAATACTACAATTAGCTGTCGTTTTCGACAGCAAGAGGTCAGCTAGTTAAATATAAAACAGGACATTGAGCAAAGCATTATTGGTGCACTTGACATGTGAAGTTGAAAACTACTGGTGCAATTGGTATGGAATCTTAATCACTACTGGTGCAGTGTGCATGCAAGGTTTAAAAGCACTGTACAATCTGTATGGAAAGTTATACATTTTACTGGTCTTACTCCTTCTGAGTTCAAACCCCACCAAAGTCATCTTTGCCTTTAATCCTTTTGAGATCAATAAAATAAGCACCTACTGAGTACTAGCGTTGATGTAAACAACTTACCCCTTTCCTCAAAATTGCTGACTCTATGCCGAAATTTGAAATCGTTACTATCATTATCATTGCTACAAATATTACGTGCTCTACTAGTCGGTAGGGATGGGAAGAAAGTAGCCTGGATGTTGGGTATGTAAGTGCCTAATTAAACAGAGTTTTAAAAAACGGATGAAGTAAACGGTTCCACATCCATTTTTTCACGTTTATCCGAAATTATAATGTATTTATTTGTATATGTAATATCATTCAATAAGTCCCCAACCCTATTTGTCCAGTGTATTGTCTCCTCTTTGTTTAACCCTTGTGGTTTGTATAATATCATTGAGTTTGGGAGACAACAAGTATCGTCAAGGAACCTTGAGATTGGCCTTGTACCAAATTTTGAAACCATTATTATTTTCTTTTTAATCTCACAACAGAGCTTATATCCAGGAATGATTGCATCACAAATTCAGTTATCCAAGAGCATACAGTCACCATGCAACTCTTAACCAATAACAGTATTTACAGAATAATAAGAAACAAAAAGAAGACCAAGTATGGCTCTCACACAAAATCTATTCTCCAAAGGTCTTTTTACTAAAATCCACCTGTACCCTCACCCCTCCCTTAAAATGCATTAAGAACTAGATTTCTATGGAGGGAACCATCAGAGAATAGCATTAGATTAAGCCGTTTCTGCAAACAATTTATTCCAGATATGTAATTGCACAAGAGAAAATCTTCTTAGTGGATATATAGATTTTAATACAGTTCTGTAGAATGGTAATGTAACAGCAGAGAGGTCTGTAAATCTTATAATTACACTTGCATACTTTGGAATATTGATGTACATTAAAGGCTGAGCAAACTAGAATGTAGATTTTTCCTGTCCTCCTGCTCAGAAGCCGGCTTAAGAGTGACATGAATAATATAGAGGAGAGAACAGTTTCAATATGGTTTCTTATGATGCTCCATGTTGCTGCCAAATTCCTCTCCCTTCCTCTCTCTCTCTCTCTCTCTCTCTCTCACACACACACACACACACACACACACACACACACTCACATATGCACATAAATAAGTGTGTATGTGTGTGTGTATATATATATATATATATATATATATATATATACATGGAAAAGAGTGAGAGAGATTTAGCATTTATATTGAGCATATTTCTACCTACATACATATATATTTTGTATGTATGTACGTTCGTACGTATGTATGTATAAATATGCCTGATATAACAGCCAAATCTTTATGTTTGTCTATCAATCAATCAATTTATCTGTCTGTCTATCTTTCTAGCTACCTATCTATCTATTTATCTCTCTATCCATCCATCCATCTATTTGTCTATCTATCTATCTATCTGTCTGTCTCTATGGCGTATGTGTTCCCCCCACAGATGGATGTATTGCTATCACCTGGTTAGCAATACGGGTGATTAGGCTATAGCCGACACTGCCAGATATTTTGAGCATCTCTGCAGTGATTCCTGATGGGCTGGGGGCTTTTCCTGTCTTCATACTCTTAATTGCTTTATCTACCATAGTACTGTCAACTCAGATAGCTGGTCCCTCTGTTGGGTCGACATTCGACAGACTCTCTTTCTCCCATTCATTCTCTTTCGTAGTGGCATCTCCAAACCTCTTTCTTTGCAGCCTCATTTAGTGCAAGCTTACCATCATCCATGCAAACACATTTCTCTCCTACATCACGATTCTCTCTCACACACTGTCTTGCAACATGAAATACTTCAAGTCTTTGGTCCTCACGGTGTAAAACTATATTTGTGTACATGTATATAAGTAATGTTTGTAAAAATATACACATGTATATATAACTATATGTAAAATACATACATTAAAACATCATTTATATGGCTGTGTATTCCTGTGTAAAATGGTGTACTGAGTTATCTCCCTTTCTCTCAAAAAGGTAACTAATCCATCCAATAAATAACGGCTTCAGGTTTCAGCACAAGGCCAGCAATTTTCAGGGGAGGGGTAAGTCACTTACATCACCCCCAGAGTTCATTGGAAATGTCTTTTATCAATCCTGAAAGAATGAAAGGTAAATAATGATTGATAAAACCAGACTAAAGCAAAATTTGATTGATCAAAACTCCTGAAGGCATTGCTCCAGTTTGGCCACACTCCAATGGCTGAATCCAATATAGAAAACATGCAACAAGCGTAGACATGTTTTAAGTATCATAAACATCAAGGTTCCAAGTTTATTCTTGTCAAAGACTAACCAAATGTGAAACCCCACCTGATTCCTATGCCTACCATTCCTGATGTTGTAATACAGAAGCATGATTAATGTTTTGCACAAGGAACTTATATTTGGCAAAGAACCAGACACATGGGAACTATTTTGTAAAGAGGTTAAATTTGTAATTGTAATGTGCCATAAGAAAATATGGCATTAGAACAGCACTCTGTAGGAAACATTCTTTTTTAGAGAGAGACATTTAACTCTTGAAGTCCTGTGACACTTTTTCTATACAATTCTCTTGATATAAATTTAACACACACATATCATAATAAATGGCAAACTCAAACAAAAAAAAAACGACCAGTTTAGAGAAAGCTTACCAAGTCATGCCAAAGCCTTGTACCGTCATAGGCATAACAGCTGACTGCATATATATATATATATTCTTTTACTTGTTTCAGTCATTTGACTGTGGCCATGCTGGAGCACCGCCTTTAGTCAAACAAATTGACCCCAGGACTTATTCTTTGTTAGCCTAGTACTTATTCTATCAGCCTCTTTTACCGAACTGCTAAGTTATGGGGAAGTAAACACACCAACATCGGTTGTCAAGCGATGTTGTGGGGACAAACACACACACACAATATATATCGAAGCTTTGTGATTGAATTTTGTAGGCGGAAGTTACTACCGTGTGTGTATATGTCTGTGTATGTGCTTGTGCCTCTCTCCCAGAGAGTGAGAGAGGGATATACATATATATATATTCCCACCAAGAGCCTGCAAGCCCTCTCTCATGGAGCCAACATAAAATATTATCAGCAATTACTTCTGCATGTTTTTTCCCTTCCACTTCAACTTCAGGAGTAAATTTAAAAACAAAAGCTGACCACCAGGCTCAGAGCAGACAGTGTAGTGCTCTTCTTTGATTAGACCTGGAAATTTTCAGGAAATTCCATTTAATTCAACCATAACTTTGGTTTCATCTCTTCTTCAATCAAACAAAAGACAGGAGAAACCTCCTTTTAATTCTTATTCTTGCTGATCAGATACTTCACTTGTTACTTTTTCTTATGCTCTTCTATGTTTATTATGATCTATAACCAAGGATGAATCCTCTTGACCGATGAGGCATGCATCTATCCAAGTGGAAATTGCAATTTCAGCAGCCTCACAGAGTCTAGTATGGTGGCGAATACTAGCTAATGCAATGTTTGAACTGTCTCTTGTATTATATTTTCTTCTCTTTGTTATGGCTTCAGAAGATTCCTTAGAATTTTCATCTGATATTACTTCATTTTCTTCAGAAGAACCATCAAACAACTGGTAAACATCATGGCAGTGCTGTTCTTCTCTTTGCATGATTTCACTCTTCATTCTCTTCTTTTCTTCCTTCTCTCAAACAAAACCTTTCCTTTTTTTCAGTAGGAATCTGTCTCTTACTTTATAATCAGTTGAACCCATTTGCATACTGCCTTGGCCTCCTACCTTTGTCCTCAGTGAGCTTATGAAATCTAGCTCTAGAAAAGGTATATTCTTTTCACGAGAGCAACAACAATCAAGGTGGGAATGATTTCTTCTCTTACCAATGGGAGAACATTCCCCCCTTTGAACACAAAACTATGGAATACTTGCAGCTCAAAATATCGAACAGTGTAGAAAAGCATTTTTCATTGACAAGTTTCCTTTACCAAGTGATGTGTGTACTGCTTTCCACTACAATCTCATTAGTTTTAGCTCATTTGTTCAACAATGAATGATCTCCGGTGGTTTGAATTGTGCATTAGCTTTTGTCCACTGGCACAGAAGATGGGGTGTTATATTATGTACAAGTTCCTTATCTGTATAGTTCCTTATCTGTATAGTTCCTTCTGTCCTTGGAATTTTGTTTCCTAAGTAGTAACCCAAGTTTTAAAATGTCTCTAACTGTTGGAAGCTCTAATACAGGAAGCTCTTTCCCTGTACCAATTAACAGGCTCAAGTGAGATGACATCTGGCCTCTCTTCTTCAGCATTGACATCTTGTGAATATATGAAAAGCATAAAAATTCATTTAACCAATTAAAAGATAATATAAGATTCATTTAACCAATTAAAAGATAATAGAAGAGTGATATTTTGTGTCTAATCAGTTTTTCATATAAGTTTTCAGTTATTGTTTCAAAACTACACCATATTGAAAATTAGAATAAAATTGATGTAGGTTAGAGTTATTTTAATCCATTTTGTTATATATTCATCCTAGGCGTAGGAGTGGCTGTGTGGTAAGTAGCTTGCTTACGAATCACATGGTTCCGGGTTCAGTCCCACTGCGTAGCACCTTGGGCAAGTGTCTTCTACTAGAGCCTCAGGCCAACCAAAACCTTGTGAGTGGATTTGGTAGACGGAAACTGAAAGAAGCCCGTCGTATATATGTATATGTATATGTGTGTGTGTGTGTGTTTGTGTGTGTGTGTTTGTCCCCACAACATCACTTGACAACCGATGCTGGTGTGTTTACGTTCCCATAACTTAGTGGTTCGGCAAAAGAGACTGATAGAATAAGTACTAGGCTTACATTGAACAAGTCCTGGGGTAGATTTGCTCGACTAAAGGCGGTGCTCCAGAATGGCCACAGTCAAATGACTGAAACAAGTAAGTAAAAGAGTATATCTCAAGTCTGGGAGGAAAAAAGGTGCAATAATTTCACTACCAAATTAGATTTTTAGTAAGTTATTAAAATTGACACACCTTACTGTCCAGGTTTCAGCTCCATACAGCAATGGATAAAGCACCATAGCCTGGTACACCTTACATTTGATGCATATAGAAACATGCCTATGCAGTAAACTGGAATAATTATTAGCCTACCAGCCTTATTTTCTGAGTTCAAACTCTGCTGAGGTCGACCTTGTCTTTCATTCTTATGGGATCAATAAAATAAGTACCAGTTGAGTACTGGGTGAGGGCAATATTGTAGTGGCGCGAAATTATGGCCGCCATTAAGGAAGTACAATCTACGCATGCGCAAGAGACTTACCTTCCCGGAAGCCCCTCGAGTGTGCATGCGTAGTAAAACCAGTACTTAAAGCGCTTGGCGCGCTTTCTAAGCTCTCTCTTTAGCGCGATGCTTTCGACGTAACAACTACTTGCTCCTCTCAGATGCCTCAACAAAGCTCTTAATGTCCAGATGCTGATTACAAGTTAACCAGCAGCTGCTAAGCTGAATGACACAGGATTTGTAAAGCCAAGCATCACCAAAATAAAACTTATCTTTATTATGTTGTTAATTGTTCTACTGTTTCTTAATATGTAATTTTGTTGAAAAGTGATAGAGAGAGACTAATGTCTCTATTGCAACTATCACCCCTTTTACAATATAATTGACTAAACTATTCCTGGGTCAGTGTAAAGAAAGCTGCATCCCTCCTGCCAAGCCATGTTGAGCCAGTGTGACAAAATTAGGCTCATCAAACCAGTATGATCTCAAGAACATGAAGAGGCTTTGTCCTACAGTGGACCGAACATAGGCAATCAAATCCAATCCGGAAACATGCCTATTTTCCCACAGCCTCTCCTGTAGCCTGCCAAATGAAGCACTAGCTACCCACCACAAAAAATGCCACCCTGGGCAGCCTCTATCCACCTCATCACTTTTATACTACTCTAGGGGAGAATGTGAATTTACTAACAGGCTTTATTGCCTGGTCATTTTTGGAATCTGATGTTGAGATCTGAGAGATCAATATTTTTCTTGAATATACATTAGCATGCACACATTTGTACACACACACACACACACACACACTCTCTCTCTCTCTCTCTCTCTCTCTCTCTCTCTCTCTCTCTCTCAATCATAGAAGTACAACCGCTCTCATCCATTTATATAGACATACAGATATACATACATGTACACACATACACAGATGCTCATATTCACACACGTATACACATACACAGATGACGCAAACACAAACTCGCGCGCACACACACACATGCATATTCAGACACTCTTTCTGCAACGCACTCACACACACAAACTCACACATACAAACTCACTTATACACACACACATGCACAAACTCATTTGCATAATCACATGCATTGATGCACACACACACACACACACTCATGCACGCTCACACACATCTAAACACATAGAGACACACTCTTACTCTCACACACACACATTCACACATGGAGATACACTCTCACACACACGCAAACACTCTCTTACACTCACACACACATTCATGAATATACATACTTACACACATACATTCCCAGACACACACTCACACATACACATTCCCAGACATGCATACAAGCGCACTCACAAACACACACACACACACACACACACAAACACATACATAAACGGACAGGTGTGTTAACACCTGCCTAAAAATTGTTTGCTCGTTCTTCCATCCATCACCTTGATGCTTTAACTGTCACAGAACACCTGTAGCAGAACCATAAGACCGATATCTCAATGGTTGACTCCTCATTAATCATTAGTCATTAACTTAATCACCAAACCTGGTCTGTCAGTAAACTCCAAGAACGTGAGAGGAGCAGAGGGCGTGGCCGGAGGAGTTTCCTTCGTCACTTTAAAGACTCTTCTGTGTTTTATTGCGTGTGTGATGTCAAATGATTAACAGGTATGAAATACCTGTGGAGGAGGGTGGGGGAGCAAGAGAAAGAGGAGACAAAGACCTGCATGCATTTCACATGCTCATACACACATGCTACATACATACCTGCACATTTATATATGATCCATATCTTCTGCATGTCCACGTATGCATACATATGAATATAAATAAAGATATTGGCTGTGTGGTAAATAGCTTGCTTACCAACCACATGGTTCTGGGTTCATTCTCACTGCATGGGACCTTGGGCAAGTGTCTTTCTACTATAGCCTCAGGCCGACAAAAGCCTTGTGAGTTGATTTGGTAGATGGAAACTGAAAGAAGCCTGTCGTATATATATACATATAGGCGCAGGAATGGTTGTATGGTAAGTACCTTGCTTAACAACCACATGGTTCTGGGTTCTGTCCCACTGCATGACACCTTGGGCAAGTGTCTTCTACTATAGCCTTGGGCCAACCAAAGCCTTGTGAGTGGATTTGGGAGACAGAAACTGAAAAAAACCCGTCATATATATATATATATATATATATATATATATATATATATATATGTGTGTGTGTGTGTGTGTATGTGTGTGTGTATGTTTGTGTGTCTGTATTTGTGCCCCCAACATCGCTTAACAATCGGTGTTGGTGTGTTTACGTTCCCATAACTTAGCGGTTTGGCAAAAGATTCTGACAGAACTAGGCTTACAAAGAATAAGTCCTGGGGTCAATTTGCTTGACTAAAGGCAGTGCCCCAGTATGGCCATAGTCAAATGACTAAAACAAGTAAAAAAATAAAAGAATGAAAATATATATATATATATATATTTCATTTATGTGGTTTGCACACACACACACACATACATACATACTCTATCCAGATTACAAAGTCAGGTTTATACCTGTAATTATTGAGGCTCTGAGATATCTAACATACTACCTAAATAGCAATCTTGAGAAATTAGGCTTCTCAAAATCAAAAACGAGAAAGCTAATTCAAACACTACAGATCCAATCCATCACTGGAAATGTACAAATCTGTAAAACTTTCCAGAAGTTTATCATTTAAATATATATGAACATGTCTAGATATGTAACTATATGCATGAGAATACATACATAAAACATACAAATCTGCCACATGGTTCTGGGTTCAGTCCCACTGCGTGGCACTTTGGGCAAGTGTCTTCAACTATAGCCTCGGGCCAACCAAAGTTTTGTGAGTGGATTTGGTAGACGGAAACTGAAAGAAGCCCATCGTATATACATGTATATATATATGTGTATCTGTGTTTGTCCCCCCAACATTGCTTGACAACCGATGCTATTTTGTTTATGTCCCCGTAACTTAGCGGTTCAGCATAAGAAACTGATAGAATAAGTACTAGGCTTACAAAGAATAAGTCCTGGGGTCGATTTGCTCGACTAAAGGCGGTACTCCAGCATGGCCACAGTCAAATGACTGAAACAAGTAAAAGAGTATATGTATGTATAAAGATACATATCTACAGATATATATATATATATATATATACAAAAATAAGAGGAATGACCAGCAAAAGTGGACTCCTATATGCTAGAAATAGATGCCGAATCATCTAACCACGAAAAAATATGTTCTCAGTAAAAAATTAGCGACATTTATTAACTGCAGAGTTATTTCCGGACTTAGCACGCCAGATTGAAGACATTTGAAGGGATACACTGAATGTGATTTGTAGAACTCTACACGTGCTCCCTTTCTAGTGGACGTCTTATGTCTAGTTCTGGAAATTATATTTTTAAATCGATAGACTATGCTGATGATCCTGCAGATATTTACTTATGTAAATTTTACAGGTGAAACCATGGTACATAGGTTAATCGTTTTTTTTAGTATTTTTTTCATTTGTCTTGCCCTTTTACAGTCTGTTGTGTCACTAATTTTCTACTGAGAACATATTTTTTCGTGGTTAGATGATCCGGCATCTATTTCTAGCATATAGGAGTCCACTTTTGCTGGTCATTCCTCTTATTTTTGTATGTAATATAATTTTAATCTTCGGATTTTTTTAATATGCTAGACCACTGGTTTTAATTGATTAATATCAATTTCTACCCTTATTAATAAATTTTATATATATATTAGTATCTTTATACAAATATATATATATAAAGATATATATCAAGAGGCATATATGTATATAGAGAAAGAGGGAGAGAGTGATGCGGACATGGCTGTGTGCTAAGAAGCTTGCTTCCTAACAGTGAGATCTTGGGTTCAGTCCCTCCGCGTGACACCTTAGGCCAAGTGTTTTCTCCTATAACCAGGCCAACCAAAGCTAAGGCGGAGGTAATAATAATCACATTAAATGGCAAGAGTAAAGGAGGAGATTAACTTCATTTCTGTCAAATATTAATTAATGCATTTGCCATTCTAGCTCTCAATTTCAATGCATTAAACTTGTCACTTGTCATGAGATAATTATTATTTTCTACATAGATACATTGGATGAATGAATCAGACATTTACTGGTTGTGGAATGTGACCCATCATATGACAGTATGACAGGTAACACTACTGTATGTGTGTGTTTTGAGCATGTGTGTATTTGTGTGTGTGTGTGTCTGTCTGTCTGTCTGTGTGTTTGAGCACGTGTGTATTTGTGTGTATTTGTGCATGTGTGTGTTTGAGCATGACAGTAATTTACTGTAATATATTTTTGTGTCAACCATCTCAGTTAAATCCAATCAGGATTTTTAAACCATTAAAAAACATAAAAATATTCCTGTACAGTTCCTATTTTAGCCTCGATGCTGCGAAGTAAATTTATTGTACGAATAATAATAAGTTAAAATTAATATAAACCCATTTTCAATCTCTCAGTTTTGAATTTATTTATTTTGCAAGAATTTTAATCTGAAATCATGTGCTGAAACCAGTTTTTGTTGTATTTTGAAAGTGTGATATTAAAATCTACAAACACATTCATTGCTAGTTGCTGTTTGTCTATTAAACTTTTTCTTATTTTCTCGAAATTCTTTTTTCTTTCCACATCCTCTGTGAGGCTCTTTCAATGGGAATATATTTTCTATAGCCATTGAAATGGCTACAGAGATGCTGTGATGAAAAAGTATGAGGGGAAGAGAGGAAGAATATAAATAAACACCCATAGAATATGCTTGTAACCTTTAATAGAATCGCTCTCCTAAAACATATTAACACATTTTCAGTATTATTCTTCTACCTGCTTCAGTTATTAGACTACGGCCATCATGGAGCACCACTTTGAGGAATTTTAGTTGAAAGAATCAACCCCAGTGTTTATTTTTAAGCCTGATACTCATTGTATTGCTCTCTTTCTCTGAACTGCTAAGTTACAGGGATATAAACACACTAACTTCGGTTGCCAAGTGATGGCAGGAAACAAACACAGACACCAAGACACACACATACTCACATACACGCATGCATGCATGCATGCACGTACACACACACACACATGTATATACGATGGGCTCCTTTCAGTTTCCATCTACAAAATCCATTCACAAGTCTTTGAACTGCCCGAGGCTGTAGTAGAAGATACTTGCCCAAGGTGGGACTGAACCTAGAACCATGAGGTTGGAAAGCAAGCTTCTAAGCATGCAGCCATACATGGTCCTATGAGGCTACACAAACAGATTGACATCCTACTCTCTCCCTCATATACATCTTGTACCTTGGCTGCACACCTTTCTCTCTTTCCAGATGTAGAAACCATGCGTTCACCTCTTCAGCAAAACACTTGGTCTTCTTCCTCTATCATACTTTCATATCCCTCAAGATTATAACCACACGGTTGAGGATCTTGTTTGGCACATATTTGGTGACATAACCGGTGCCACAAAAATAGCACCCAGCACACTCTTTAGGGTGTGTGGGTATTTTGAAAATACCTCACAAAGAGATGAATGTACCTGCTATGGTTACAGGCTGCCCTTTGGCAGAGGCATAACATCTGTTCAGCCACCCCTTCCAGGGATGCAGCAAAGCCATGGGACTGCAGCATTGTGGATTGTGAAGAGGAGGGTGTGAGTGCATCCCCTTGTATTCACATCATGTAATGTTTTTAAACTATTATGATCAATGTACAAATGATGTTGTTCACTTCCAATTCTTCAATAAAATTTTAAAAAAGGTAGTGTTTCCCAACAGAAATATGGTAACAAATGGATTAATAATTACAAAGTTATTTTACTAAATTCTTCATTATTTTCAAAATTAATTGTAACAAAGGCAGTAGATTTCAACAGATATATGGTAACAAAAAGATTAAGTGATATGAATTAAAATTTTCTTACAAAATTTCATGTTTCAAACACCAGCAACATAATAAAAAAATTATTATGATAAATTCTTTTTCGGCAGAGTATTCCAATAGTAATATGGTAAGCTAAAGGACTAAAGACTTTGCAAGTGCCTACCTTGAATAATATAGATTGATAGTAACATTTTCCTTTTATGGCAAAATATGCACCTAATTCAATAAAATTATGAAGGTTACTCTGATTACTATGCATAAAATACAGAATATTTGATTTCTTTGTAGATTAGATACGCATAATTCGTCCCTGCTTTTCAATCTCAGTATTTAAGCTACGCATAGTAGTGCTGTGGTACACATGCTGCATACACTCCTACAACACCGTTTTTACGTGCTATAAAGGCAGAAGTAAATCTGCCTTCGACTCAGTCATGCACCTGTGTTTCGCTTTTTTTTTTTGTGTGTGTTTTACTATATAAATCTCACCAACTGCCTACCCTGAGTAATTACTGACAGCACATGCCTGGTGGTGCTATATCTCTCAGCCATTGGAGAACATCAGTGGCATGTAGAGGGAAGATGGGCTTGCTTGCAGAGGCAACAGCTAATCTTCCACAGAAAACCTTACCTGGACTTGTATTTTCAGGAGAAACATTTCAGATGGAGATACTCAGATACATGCAAGCACAGATACTATCAGATCACAAAAGCCATTGGTTTTGTACTTAATTTATAAATGACTGGGTATAGTTGTAATTACAAAATGTAGATTATATCACTTATTTTCCTTTTTCTTTTAGTGGCCACTGTGATTAAAATCTTTTTCCCTTCTAGCAGGAACATGAATGATTACCGACTCAATAAAGAAATGAAAAACCAGATTGAAAAACTAGATTTCTTTTTAAGAGACAAATCGCCTCGCCATCTGTCCATCCCTCCATTCATCAACCTCGCTATCTGACTATCTATCTGTCCATCCACCCTTCCATCCATACATCTGACCACAAAGAGAAATCATTACTGTATAATAGTATGCCTTCTAACAGATCAATATCTTCAACACCATCAAGACTCACAACAAACTGCTGTCAGTGATTGGTTGATTGGTTGGCTGGCTGGTCGGTCAGTCAGTCGGTTGGTCAGTCAGTCGATCAGTTAATTGGTCAGTTGAATGGCTGGTCAGTTTCTGGGCTGGTATGGCAGACACAAAGGTAGGTCAAGACTGGAGAACAATTTACCAAGTAGAAGAAATTAGGGTCTTCAACAGAACAGATGAGGGTCCAATACTAAGAGTTAAAAGAATTTTTCAGAGAACTGCAGGATAAAAATAAGAATAACAATAAAAGGAGAGGACTTACTGAGTGAATACACCTTGGGAATTGTGATTCATTCATCTTTCTAATTATATGTATTTTTGTGTGTATGTGTGTGTGTGTGTGTGTGTGTGTGTATATATATATATATATATATATATATATATATATATATATATATATATATATACACACACACACACACACACACATATATATATATATATATATATATATATACACACACACGTGCACACTTATATATATATGTATGTATATATGTATATATGTATATATTTAAATATATATATATATATATGCATACACACACATACATATATGTTTGTGTGTATATATATATATATATATATATATACACACACACACACACGTGCGCACTTATATATATATATGTATGTATATATGTACATATGTATATATTTAAATACATATATATATATATATACACACACACATACATATATATGTTTGTGTGTATATATATATATATATATATATATATATATATACACGCACATATATGTACATGCTTATGTATATAATATAATGCAAATATATATATATATATATATATATATATATACATATATATGCATATATATATACACATGTATGTATGTAAAGAAGCTATATTGCAGTCCTTTTGATCTGATTGCTTTTTTTGTCAACAATTGCGCTGCCTCATCGTAGTAAATATTAAGATTTGTCTGATTTTTTGTTACTAATGAATATGTATGGACAGACATGTAAATATATATGTGTGTGTGTCTGTGTATACACACACATATATACATGCGTACATACATACATATGTTTATGTATATGAGTATATATATTAAAGATATATACAGGATGTTTGGGCAAAATTTGAGGCAAAATTTAATGTGTCCTTTTATCAGGAACAGCTTGGTATTTGGAGAACAGTCAACAGCGTTGGAGAGCATGATGATTATAGTTGTAGTTGAAGAAAAGTTAGCTGACATAAGAGGACTGGAAGTCATCTGAATATTGGAAAAGAGTTAGCTGCATTATGATGATTCATGTTTTGTGTCAAAGTGATGACATCATGTCTGCTGCTCAATGCTCTGTAAACATTGCAAAAGCTGTAGGACACAACATGGACATCATGAAAACCAAGTTCCTTCAAACAGTGATGGCCTTTAGGTGTGTCTCCAATGGAATTGGGGTATTTTAATTTAAAAAAAAACATATCTGAAACATTTGTAGTAAATCTCAGCCCATTTGTGTCATTATATATATATATATATATATATATATATATATATATATATATATATATATATATCAAAAAATAAGCAACACGGATTTCAAAGGTGATTGCAGTACGCACATTTCATGCTACTTCAATTTATTTAAGTAATGCGAGCATTACCTTAAATGCAATATGAAGAGCAATCTTCAGCTGCACGAAAAAATGCAGAAAAATTACTGTAGAAAAGACATATTATAAATGTGGCAACATTTCAAATCCAAGTGGGAGAGAGAATACATAAAAATCCAAATGTGAGGAAGAATACATAAGTCCATCTTGACATATATATATAATACAAAATGAGACAAGAAAGGGACAAAACATCCAGATAGACGATTCAAAGAAAACAAGGACAAGTCATTCGAAGTTTTCTTTCCTCAGTTGAGTACCACATTATCTTCGCAATTTCGGCTGATTATACTCGAGATTGCTCTAATCTGGCCAGCCCCAAGGAAAAACTAAGCTAAGAGCATTCGATTCCTTGGAAGAAAGCAGCGAATGTATATGATAACAAGAACGGAAAAAAACGGACAATGTTACACAAATACAATGAAAATAATTACAGGACATAACAACAGATGTCTTTCGACTAAGGACAAATTAAATTAAGCTGGCGTGTGTGGAAATAAAGCCTTATGGCAGGGATATAAGATTTCACAGGCACAGGGAGGAATATCGATGTTGCACGGACAACGGCCAGCCAAGAAAGAAAGATCAGGCTTGGTCAAATACCGGTCATGTGAGAATAGAAGAGAGAGATGCATATGGACAAGGACAGCTGCATAAAGAAGTGCCGAGCTCTAATTGTGGAGGGTACCTGTGGAAATTTACAGAAAAACAAAAGACAAAGACAGGTGTATGAACAAGAAGCAGGTGTATTAGTTTGACACTCAAGAAAGTGAGAAAGTCTTTTACGTTTTGAGCCTATGCTCTTCAACAGAAAGGAATAAGAGAAAATAAACAGAAAGAGATTAAAATGACGTGTGGATTTAGCGATCAAGCATGGCGACTGGTTGAGGAGAAGTAGAAAGAAGGAGAGATAATAAAGTGTTAGTGGCCCCAAAATGAAGGTACACATGCGTGTGTGTGGATAGGGGCTAGTGATTTTGATGTGTGTGGGTATGTGGATGATGGTGTGTGGTGTGGATGCTGGGAAGTGGGCAGTGCTAGTATGTGTGGAGTGGTATGGGAATGTGGAGGTATATATGTACACACATATATATCATCATCACTATCATCATTTAACATCCACTTTCCATGCTGGCATGGGTTGGACAGTTTGACTGGAACTGGTAAACCAGAGAACTGCACCAAGTTCTTCCGATTTCACATGGTTTCTACGGCTGGGTGCTCATCCTAACATCAACCACTCCAAGAGTGTAATGGGTGCTTTATGTGCTATTTGCATGACACCGGCAATGGCCACAACTACAATGTCACAGGTGCCATTTACATGACATTAGCAACATCCACAACTACGGTTCCACTTGGCTTGATGAGTCTTCTCAAGCACAGCATATTGCCAAGGTCTCAGTCACTTGTCTTCACCTTCGTGAGGCCCAACATTCGAAGATCATTCCTCACCATCTCATTGCTCACCTCCATGGGGCCCAACATTCGAATATGCATACACACATATGCATATTCACAAATACATGCATACACACACATATGCATATACAAAAAGATAGTTAGATAGACACAGAGAGAGAGAGAGGGGTGGTTATAGAGTATATACGCACATATTTTCTTGACATGTTTATATTAAAGAGTTGTTCCTTTATTCATTTCACATAGACATTGAGCATTGCCCCAACTAATTTCTAATCAGTTGTTGAGCACATTCAGAGAACAAATGACTCAATAAGAGAAACAGAGATGACCCTTTTGAGATTCATGAGTGACTACTTACCAATGCTCATGCACCCAAACACACACACACACATGTACACATACAAACACACACCAGCACACTCATACAGGCACACACACATACACACATACACAATTACATACACATACACACAAACACGTGTACACACATGCATATACACACACACACACATGCATACAAACACACATACTCACATACACACATGCACATCATGCATACACAAATACACAAACATCAGCGCACACCATACACACTGACACACACACTCATAAACACACACACACACACACACACACACACACTGACATGCACACATACACTAATACACATGCATATACACTCTCATACACACACAAACAGCAACAAACACACACACACACACACATACACACAACTATATATATATGCATATGTACATGTATAGATTCACAAAGCTATACATACATGCAGCATCTAGCGTTGATTTTGCTGAAAAGAAGAGGAATATCAATAATGTTGTCTTCATCATCGTCATCATTATCGTCGTCATCACAGTTGTCGTCATCGTCATCAATAATACAGCCTCCAATAATATCGATACCCACTAACGCTAATAAGATCTGCATTACCACCACCACCACCACCATCAACCACTAACACTAATAAGATCTGCATCACCACCATCACCAGTGTCAGCAGCACTGTCACCACCACCGACAGCACGACACCACCATCACCGTCACCACCACCACCACCATCAAAACCATTACCACCCCACAACTACTATCACTACCACCACCATCAAAACCACCACTTCTACCATCACCACTACCACCACCATTATCACCCCACAACCACCACCACCACCACCATCAAAACCATCATCACCATCACCACTGCCAACAACAACAACGTCACTACTATCACCACCACCATCAATTCTACCACTATCCCTACCACTATAAAGAAATATCAACCCTTCCTACCCAACTTCCCACCCTCACCTTATGAAATTAGATGAAAATAGTGTTGTTGGTAGAGGTGGTGGTCATGTTTTATGCACAAATACATACACACACATACAACTGCACACACACAATCACATCTATCTCTCTCTCTCTCCATCTCCATATATATATATATATATATATATATATATATATATATATATATATATATATATATATACACACACATATATTTATCTGAAGTTTTTGGTAGTTTTTGAAGGTATCAGCACTTATCGTAAAATATAATGCCAACTATATGTGGTGGTCCCATACAAGATGATGCTACTGTTGTTTTTGGCCCCAGGAAGACATCTCCTCCAGCTGGCTAACGACACACTGTCTATGCCCAATCAGTATTTGCAAAGGGAAATTATCATTCCCATCTCTACCCTTACGTGATACACATGGACCCGGGTTTCTAGGTAGTAACCCATCATCAGTGTGTTATCATGTTTTCATCAGTAGCACATGATTATCACACACTGATACCCAGGTCTGTGTGTACCACGTAAGGCTAGAGGTGGGAACGATGATTTCCCCTCGGACACAGACACTGTGTCATTAGCCAGCTGGAGATGTCCACCTGGGGCTAAAAACAACAGCAGCATCATCCTCTATGGGACTGCCACATTTAGTTGGCAATTGTAGTTTACGATTCTGTAATGCTACTGTTTACTTCACGCTCAGAGATTTAATTTTGCCTATATGTGTGTGTGTGTGTGTGTGTGTGTGTGTGTGTGTAAATATATATATACATACATACATACATTTGCTGGTAAAAATATACCTAAATGTATGTGTAGACACAAATACATGCACATACACACACAGATATGTGTATGATGATGGGAGTGGTGGTGGTGATGATAGTGAAAGTGGTGATGGTGATGTTGGTGGCTGTGGTGGTTTTTTATGCACAGACACACACATATATATATATATATGCACAGACACATATATATGTGTGCATGTGTGTGTATATGCATGTATGTATCTGTCTGTGTGTGTGAATACTTATGTACATATGGACATCTGTATGTAAGTAACATATATGTGTGTGCATGTGTAATAACTCCCCCTCTCTTTTCCTCTTCCTCTCCCTCTCCCTCTCTCTCTCTTTCTCTCTCTTTCTCTCTCTCTCTCTCTCTCTCTCTCTCTCTCTCTCTCTCTCTCTCTACTTAAATCTATTTCTCTCTCCATCATTGATTATTTTCGGACACAAGATGGGAATGGCGCCATTCATGAGCCCCAAAACTATCTTTTGCTTTTTGCTTTTTATATTTTCATACTTCTTCCATTTCTTCTTCTTCTTCTTCTTCTTCTTCTTCTTCTTCTTCTTCTTCTTCTCCTCCTCCTCCTTCTCCTCCTCTTCTTCTTTTTCTCCTTCTTTTTCTTCTTCTTCTCCTCCTCTTCTTCCTCTTCCTCTTCCTCTTTTTCCTCCTCCTCCTCCTCCTCTTCTTCTTCTTTTTCTCCTTCTTTTTCTTCTTCTTCTCCTCCTCCTCCTCTTTTTCTTCTTCTTCTTCTTCTTTGTCTTCTTTTTCTTCTTCTTTTTCTTCTTCTTCTTCTTCTTCTTCTTCTTCTTCTCTTTCTTCTTCTCCTTCTTCTTCTTCTTCTTCTCCATCTTCTTTTCCTTCTCTTCCTCTCTTTCCTCTTCTTTTCCTCATCTGCCTTCTTCTTCTTCTTCATCTTCTTTTCCTTCTCCTCCTCCTCCTCTTTTTCTTCTTCTTCTTCTTCTTTGTCTTCTTTTTCTTCTCCTTTTTCTTCTTCTTTTTCTTCTTCTTCTTCTTCTTCTTCTTCTTCTTCTTCTTCTTCTCTTTCTTCTTCTCCTTCTTCTTCTTCTTCTTCTTCTTCTTCTTCTTCTTCTTCTTCTCCATCTTCTTTTCCTTCTCTTCCTCTCTTTCCTCTTCTTTTCCTCATCTGCCTTCTTCTTCTTCTTCTTCTTCTTTTTCTTCTTCTCCTTCTTCTTCTTCTTCTTCTTCTTCTTCTTCTCCATCTTCCTTTCCTTCTCTTCCTCTCTTTCCTCTTCTTTTCCTCATCTGTCTTCTTCTTCTTCTTCTTCTTCTTCTTCTTCTTCTTCTTCTTCTTCTTCTCCAACTTCCTTTCCTTCTCTTCCTCTCTTTCCTCTTCTTTTCCTCATCTGTCTTCTTCTTCTTCTTCTTCTCTTTCTCCTTCTCCTTCCTCCTCCTCCTCCTACTCTCCCCTTGCTCTGCTCTTGCTGACCTGACTGTTTCTTTTTCCATATCCTCCTTCATCTCTTTTCCTTCCCCACCATCTTTTCATTCTCCACTTTCTCCTCCTCCTCCTTCACCTCTTCCTTCTCCTCTCATGGACACCCTTTTCTTATGCTCAAGTTTCACTGCCTTTCATATACCCCCACATGCAAGCTCACGTGCATCCATATACATACATATGTATATATGCATGTGTATGTATAGGCATATTTACATGTCTGTATATATGTGTGTGCATGTGTATATGTATGTATACATATTCGCACATATATATGTATGTGAGTGCATGCATGTGTATGTCATTATACCTTCTTCCCTCATCTTTGATTCTTACCTATCATTAACCTATCACATACGTCTATTTATAGTAATTTGACATCCTTGTATTCTTCCTCCCTCCCCCACTTAAGATTTTACTACCAAAACTTCTATTCACTTCAGTATCACCCCACCTATCCCTTTTCTCTACCTTTCTTCTATCCATCCCAAAATGCATCTCTGTCATATCACCCCTACTCACGTATCTCATATTCTTTTACTCCTTACCTTATTGCCTCTTCCTAACCCTCTCCCATCCTCCCATTACGTTATCTTGACCACCAACTAACACTCCTTTTCTCACTTCTTTCACCCTTTCTTTTTTTCACTCTTTTGTCTTGTTGTCTGTCCCTTTTTTCTTTTTTCTCTCTTCCTATCATTTTTTCTTCCTGTTTTAAATTTGACCTATCTCCTCTTTCTATTCATACACATTTCTCCTCCCCGCCTCTATCTACAAATACTACCAATACATTCTCAAATTTTTACTCACACCACAAAACCCTTTCGAATTAGCAACACTGATTCCACAGCTACATACTTTGAAATGACTCAACATGAACTGCTATTGGAACTTACATACCATGTACAAAAAACTTTTTTTACCACTTCTATACACGATTTTCCTCGAATAATGGAACTGCAACTAACATTATCTTTATATATTTTATTTCTACTTTCATTCTCTTATTTCCTTCTATATTCCCTATCTTCTCCTTTTCCATAATAATTCGAACTCAGATATTTTCTCACACCATCTCTGATGAAAGGATATCCATAATATCCCAGAAACACCTGTAAGACTATTTCATTATAGATGTCCTGAAAACTCCTCACAGCCTTGGCTTAGTTATCTCATTCTGTCTAACATATATATATATATATGTGTGTGTATATATCCTTAATTGATCTTCTTTTTTACATGCTGGCCACTGATAACATTTTTTTAAAAAGTGTTATCCTCTATTATTGTAATTGAAATAAATATGTATATATATATGTGTGTGTGTGTGTGTGTATGTATATATGTGTGTGTGTGTGTGTGTGTGTGTGTGTGTGTGTGTGTGTGTGTTTGTGTTTGTCCCTCAACCCATCTCCATCACTGCTTGACAAATGGTGTTGATGTCTTTGTGTCCCTGCAACATAACGGTTTAGCAAAAGAGACCAATAGAATAAGTACCACTGCTTTAAAAAAAAGAAAGAAATATTGGGGTAAATTCATTTGGCTTAAAATTCAAGGCAGTGCCCCAGCATGGCTGCAGTCTAGTGACTGAAACAAGTAAAAAAAAATAAAAGATATATATATCTGTATGTAGACATTCAATTAGAGGTTAAAATAGCCTCATGTGCATATATATATATATATGTATGTGTGTGTGTGTGTGTGTGTGTGTGTGTGTGTGTGTGTGTGTGTGTGTGTGTGTTTAACAAAATGTAACAAAAACATCATTAAATGATAATTCCGGAGCATATTCACCATCTACTTCAATTACTGCTTCCCATTTGTTTGGCAGATGGTCAGACAATCATTTAAAATTGTTTTTGTTAAATATTGTTATTGTTTTTGTTGAAAAAAAGCCGCAATAATTATGTGCCAACCCAATTTATATATATATATATATATATATATATATATATATATATATATATATATATATATATATATATATATATATATCAATCATAAGAGCACAAAAATGTGCCTGCCAGTTAGAAATAAGAGTTAAAACCTTCATTTAAACCACTAATGATAAATTAGTGAAATTACGACAGAAAATCAACAGTGGTTGTTGATTTTCTGTTGTAATTTTCGGTGTTATTATTGGTGGTTTAAATGAGTTTTAACTCTTATTTCTAGCAGGCAGGCGCATTTGTGTGCCCTTATGACTGATATAAATTTTAATTCTATAGCTACATAATAATGATGATGATGACGATGATGATGGTGTTGGTGATGATGATGATGATGATAGGTACTGTAGACATACATTATGTAAAAGTACCCTAATAAACACCTGAAATTGTATTATTTACACAACAGGTAGAAAATAATATCACAAGGTACTGTAGATGCCTATTGTATAAAGTATCCTTAACATCTCATACAGAACAGTCAGACGATAACAGAAGAAGGAACTTCAGGCAAACATTATGCAACATACCCCTAATATTTTAAGCACAAGTTGAAAACCATACAACTAGGTACTGTAAATGTGTATTATGTACTGCAGATAAGTGTAATGTAAAACAAAAATTATATAAGCATCTAGGTACCATAGATATGTTATGTAAATATTATGTAAAGTATCCGGGAAAGACACAGAAATTATATACATAACCGACAGCAAATATCATTATCAGGTACTGCAGACACATATATTATATAGAGTAATTCTTGTAGAATAATAGGAAATAGCATAAAGATAGGTGTTAAAGGAAA
>NC_142954.1:12215753-12225753 GCF_046866305.1 Octopus bimaculoides | reverse complement strand
CCACTATCATCATTGTCATCTTCATCATCATACTCATCATCCTCATCATCATTGTTCTAACGTCCACTTTTCCATGCCTGCATGGGTCACGCAGAGTTTACAGAGTTTGTTGAAGCAGATTTTCTACAGCTGAATGCTCTTCCTGTCACGAACACTCACCTGTTTCCAGGCATATTCCCTCATGGCCAGATATGTTTTTCATGAAACATTTGGAAATGGCGTGACATTGCTTGTATGATAGTTACACCTGTTTACAACTAATGCACAATGTCAAGACAAACACACACACACATACACACACACACACACTGGCACACATAGATGCATACAGGATGCATAAGATATTTGAGGACAGATTAATGTTTATAAAAAAATAGATACATAATAACAGATAATAACTTTATTTATCAAAAAATGCTATGAGGATAAAAATAAATCTTTTCAATAATGTTATTCATGGAGGTGCAATGGCCCAGTGGTTAGGGCAGTGGACTCGCGGTCATAGGATCGCGGTTTCGATTCCCAGACCGGGCGTTGTGAGTGTTTATTGAGCGAAAACACCTAAAGCTCAACGAGGCTCCAGCAGGGGATGGTGGCAAACCCTGCTGTACTCTTCCACCACAACTTTCTCTCACTCTTGCTTCCTGTTTCTGTTGTGCCTGTAATTCAAAGGGTCAGCCTTGTCACACTGTGTCACACTGAATATCCCCGAGAACTACGTTAAGGGTACACGTGTCTGTGGAGTGCTCAGCCACTTGCATGTTAATTTCACGAGCAGGCTGTTCTGTTGATCGGATCAACTGGAACCCTCAACGTCGTAAGCGACGGAGTGCCAACAACAATTATGTTATTCAATAAAGCCACCTTCAGCTTCAACATATATTTCTATATGAGTTCCAAACCATCTACATGCTCGAATAAAATGGTCCTGGTTCATTTTGGACATTACTCTGACTATGGCAGCTTTCAAAGAATCTTTGGTGTTATGGGTGCCTTCTGTGGTTCCACTTGCTATGAAAGATATATAGCCCAGTTTTTCCATACACCATTCCATAATTCTTATATATATGTTTGTGTATGTGTGTGTAGACATATATATATATATGAGTTTGTGTGTGTGTAGACATATATATATGTGTATGTTTATATGTATATCAAACTACAATCTTTTAGGGAATATTTCCAAATCCTATGTGTCAATAATATATTTGAAGAATAAGAAAAAGAGAAAGAAAATCAAAATTAAACACAAAACAGGAATAAATCATTAAAAAAAAAATAGAAAAAAAACACCAAAAACGAAAAAGAAAACTGATTTTCTTGTATGGATTTCATTTAAAATGAATTTTGAAAAAGTTTTATCTATTTTTTAAAGGAAATTTGGGATGTGAGGAGGGGTAAATTTCAATAAATTCCTGGGGTCTTCTGCAGAAAAATAAAATAAACATAGAAAAATTATAAAAAATAAGAAGCAAAAACAGTTAAATCCATAAGGTTCCCCCCTCCCCTCAAAATTGACATTATTAAAGAATTTCGATAAGAAACCGATATTAGAATGAAAAAGATAGGAATAAAATTGGAATAGTGATCGCAAGGTCTGTAGAATGGAGGTTAAAGACACGCACACACACACTTACTTACATACACACTCACATTCACACACACTCATACACTCACACATACATACCTACACTCACATTCACACACATGCATATATATATATATATATATATATATATATATATATACATGCACACATACACACACACTGACACAATCACACACTCACACACAAAAACATGTTCTCTCTCTCTCTCTCTCTCACATACACACACACATACTCACACATACACACTGTCACACAATCACAGTCAAACACAATCATGCAGCCACACACATGCACATTCACACGCACATGTACACACACACTCACACAGTCACAGTATCACACACATAGTTACACATGATGAATACACACACACACACTAACACATACACACACACAGTCATAATCATATGCACACCATTACACACAATCACACAAAATTAACACATACACACTCATACACTCACATACACAACCACAATTCAGACACATACACAGTTATTCACACACAATCACACGCACACAGAGTCACAATTCACACGCACATACACACACACACACAGTCACAATTCAGACACACAGACACACACTCACTCACTCACACACAATCACACACAGTCACAATTCACACACACACACACACACACACACACACACACACATACACACACACACACACACACACACACACACACACACACACACACACACAACTGACACACAAATGTTTAACAATCTCAATTAACAGATAAAAGATGGAGTTTTTCTCATATTTTATCGTTTGTCATTCTATATTTCTTAAAGGAATTAATTATTAAGATTTGAAACTAATTATCAACAGATGGCTCCTCTCTCACAGCTCCTGAAATATTTAAGTGTGTTAATTAACCACATTGAGAGGGTGTGGTGTCCAGTTAAAGAGATGCTGTGTTGTCCCCTAATAAAGCTTTGTAATTTTGTCTTCTCAGTTGTGTCCATTATCATCATCATCAGCATCAGCAGCAGCAGCATTTAACGTCCGTTTTCCATGCTGGTATGGGTTGGACGGTTTGACAAGAGCTGACCAGCTGAAGGGCTGTTCAGGCTCCATGTCTGTTTTGGCATGGTTGCTACGGCTGGACGCCCTTCCTAACACCAACCACTTTACAGAGTGTACTAAGTGCTTTCACACAGCACAGGTGCTTTTTACATGGTACCAGGACCTATGAGGCCCGCAAGATTAGGGATGCTCAGATGGAGAGGGTTGCAGGGGATGAGCCTGTATGCAAGCGCAACTACACTTTTACTTAACCTAACATGTCTTTTCAAGCACAGCAAACTGCCAGGGTTCTCAGACCCCTGTCGTCCCTTCTGTGAGTCCCAACGCCTGTAGATCCTTCCTCTCTACTTTGTCCTACATCTTTCAAGATCTACCCCTTCCACATGTTCCCTCTGCAATTAGAGATCAGCACCTCTTGATGCAAGTGTCCTGATTAAAAAAAAATACTGGACTTTCACTAATCAAATTGTCTTCCCTCTCACAGCCACTGAAGTCAGGGCTAGGTTAAGTAAGACCTATAGAGGCCCTTAGCACTTAAAAAGATTTTGGTACCACCATAAATAGGTAATTTCAAAATATAGACAATAATGAACCATAAAATAAATTTTTATTTTTATTTTTCAAAATGAAATAAGACTAATGGTAAAATACAAAATGTTTTTCTTTTTGTATACTTCTACTTCATTTATATTTGAAAAGTTGTCTCTTTGTCCTTGTACCTGTTATTGTTGTTGGCACTCCGTCGCTTACGACATCGAGGGTTCCATTTGATCCGATCAATGGAACAGCCTGCTAGTGAAATTAACGTGCAAGTGGCTGAGCACTCCACAGACACATGTACCCTTAGCGTAGTCCTCGGGGATATTCAGTGTGACACAGTGTGACAAGGCTGACCCTTTGAATTACAGGCACAACAGAAACAGGAAGTAAGAGTGAGAGAAAGTTGTAGTGGAAGAGTACAGCAGGATTCGCTACCATCCCCTGCCGGAGCCTCGTGGAGCTATGGTGTTTTTGCTCAATAAACACTCACAATGCCCAGTCTGGGAATCGAAACCACGATCTTATGACCGCGAGTCCGCTGCCCTAACCACTGGGCCATTGCGCCTCCACTTTGTCCTTGTATCTATACTAGAAAGAAATATCAATCCATAAATTGACACGAAATTTTGTTGGAAGGATTTTAATTGAGATCACTTTGAAATAGAAAGTTTATCATAGACCCAAGGGCTTGTCCCAGACATGTTGGTAACAAAAGAATTAATGCCTATAAAGGTTGGATGACTGGCCAACTGCCTGACCAACCACCTGGCTGGTTTGCAGGTGAGTATGCAGGTACAAGGTAAGATCAGTGAAATAACACCTGTAATCAGTGTCACGTCATGTCCTGAAGTTTGGAAAGTGCGATGCAGCCTGGCAGGAAGTTTGGATTCTTGGCACATCAGCACCAAAAATGTGGCAAACAACCAGGATTACATATATATATATATATTTTTTTTTTTTTTTGGTGCCTGTGAGCAAGTACCAAAGAATTTGTTTATCAATTTTTCTGATTCTATAAAGCATGTTGTCTGCTGTTGTTGTTCTTATTATTTTTATTGTTGTTGGTGGTGTTATTGTTATAGTTATCATCATCATCATTATTATTATTAATTTATTATTATTGTTATTATTATCATTATTATCATCGTCGTCATCATCATCATTGTCGTCGCCATCAACACCATTATCATCATCATCATCATCGTTTTTATTATTATCATCATCATCATTATTGGTGTTGTTATTATTATTATTATTGTTGTTATTATTATTATTATTGTTGTTATTATTATTATTATGACGATGATGAGAATCTTATCAAATTTCTCACGTGGCCATATATAGAGATCGGAATAAAATTGCAAAGAGAGGAACAAACAAGTGTAAATAGTTACAAAAAGTTTAGACTATTCCTTTCTGGGTAGCTGGGTACTTTATTGGTTGGCTGGATGGCTGGCCAGTTTGCTTGTTGACTGGTTGGTTGGTGGGTGGCTGATTGCATGTAGCTGAACAACTGAAATATTTCTGAATGGAAGGGTAATGAGATCAATCCCAACAGCAGGCACTTCATTCCCACTGCTCCTTAACCCTTTCGTTACCATATTTCTGTAGAAATACTCTGTCTTTGTTTCAGTAAGTTTTGAAAATAATGGAAGCTCACTTTGTTACCACATGGTTTCAGGTTCACTTCCAGTACATGGTAGCTATTGTCCCATTCTGATTAATTTCATGTGAGTCAATTTGGTAGATGAAGCCAATAATGTGTGTATGTGTCTGTGGATGCATATATGTGTGTGTATGTGTGTGTGTGTCTGTGTATGTATGGAGATTGAAGATATGGAGGAGAAATACTCTCAGCACCACAAGGAAACAAGGAACGCAAGAAGAGAAGCAAGAATGCCTGTTAATATATAGCATTTTCAAGCAAACATTTACCAAAGTTATACATCAAAAACTGGGATTTACAGTCATCAAAGAATCCACATTCTACAATCTATTTATAACATTTAAATCTTTAGTGTTTAATCCAGCAATATCCACCCAAAATATTCAACCAGTTTTATTTTCAAACTAACCACATCATACTTCTCACAACTACCCTGCATACCAGCCTCCCCTCTTCCTACCACCGATATATCCAAGGGAAAGGCAAAAGGGGCTGAAACAGCTTGGCACATGTGACGTCGCAACTCATTTCTACAGCTGAGTGACCTGGAGGAACATGAAATAAAGCGTCTTGCTCAAGGACACAATACACAGCCCAGTCCAGGAATTGAACTCACTACCTCATGATTGTGAGCCTGACACTGTGTTTATAGCATGCTAGTTTAGAAGAACAGAGGCCATTGTAATAGTGGTATAAAGAGACTATCAAATCCACTCAGAAAGCTTTGCTCAACCAAAGGCTATAGCAGCAGACACTTGCCCAAAGAGCCATACAGTGGGACTGAACCTGGAACCATGTGGCTAGGAAGCAAGCTTCTTACCACACAGCCACGCCTGTGCCGTCACTAAATTTCTTGAAATATTTCTAATTAAAAAGTGGTAAGGACACAAAAGAGTGAAGGAATTATTGTTTTTTAATCAAGAAATATTTTATTAGTTCCACTTTATAATTTTATTTTAGAAATTTACATGATGGGGTCAATACATTATCAATGATTTCATGAAGGGGTCAAAGATATAGACAGTATGCCCAGTCCCAGAATGAGACAACTGGGGCACAGCTGTTTGGGTATTGGTGATCTGGCATGGCTGAGTGGACATTCAACCTGTTTTGGCAATAGTCTTTTTTGGCACTTGAGGCAAACACACAAACACACACACACTCACACATGAAGAAATAAGTGAAAGAGAGAGAGGGGTGTTACATATACATACAAACATAACTAGACGTTCACACACATAGAGGGGGAGAAGTAGGGAGGAAGGGGAGGGGTGGAGAGGGATTGCTATTGTGGTTGTTGTTGTTGTTATTGGTTTTGCTGTTGTTGTTGTTGTTGTTGTTGTTGCTGTCATTGTTGTTCTTATTGGTGTTTCTGCTTTTATTGACGTTGTTGTTGTTATCGTTAACGTAGTTCTCCTGCAACTGTTCCATGTGGTGTTTTACCATATTCTCAAGAACGGCATGAAGAACTGAAGAGCTATTAAAGAAATTGGTCTTATCAGCACAAAACAAAAAAACACAATAAAAACAGAGAGAATCCACTAATTATGTAACGAGGTAAGGCCTTCTAACTTAACAACTAACGATGCAATGATTATAAAATTTAGAGGGTGGGGAGGCGGGACATTAAGTAATTAATCTTGATAACAGTCTGGGAGTAACGAGTGTGGGTGTATGTGTGTGTGTATGTGAATGCACATGTATGTGTGTGCATGTGTATGCTTGTGTGTGTGTATGTGCATTTTTATATGTGCATATGTATGTGCATACATGTCTGTATCTGTGTGTATGTATGTACATATGTGTGTGCATAAGTGTATGTGAATGCACATCTGTGTGTGTGTATATATGTGAGTTTGTGTGTGTTTGTGTGCACATGCGTTTTTGTGTGTATACATGTTTATATGTGTCTATATCTGTATGTATGTGTGTATTAGTGTATGTATGTGAATGCATGTGTAAGTTTGTATGTGTGTGTGTCCATATGTGTGTGTTCATGTGTATGTGTGTATATATGAGTGTGTGTGTGCATATATGTGTATGTCTACATGTGTGTGTGTGTACATGTGAGTTTGTGTGTGTATGTTTATGTATATGTGTCAATAGTTCTGTGAGTGCTTGTGCCTGTATGTTTGTCAGTATTTGTGTGTGTGTGTCCATGTGTGTATGTGCACATGTGTGTTTGTGAGAGAATGTGTGTGCATGTCTGTTTGTGTATGTATGTGCACATGTGTTTTTATGCATATATGGGTGCATGTTACTGTGAATGGTTGTGTGTTTGTATGTGTTTATGTGTGTGAGGGTATGTCTGCATATATGTGTGTGCATCTGTATGCATGTGAGCTTGTGTGCATTTGTGAGTGTGCACATCATTTGATGTGTGTGTGTGTGTGTATACATGTGTCTTTGAATTTGTATGAGTTTGTGTGTGCATATATGTGTTTGTGAGAGTACATGTGTGTATGTGAGTGTGTTTCTAGGCATGTGGGTTTGTGTATTTGCACCTGTATGTGTGTGTATAAGTGTGTGTGTTTGTATGTGTGAAAGTGTGTTTGTTTGTGTGTGTGTGTAAGTGTGTTTGTGCATGTGTATGAGTGCGTGAGGTTGTTTTTGTTTGTGTGTGTGTGAGAGTTTGTGTTTATATGTAAGTGTGTATGTATGTGTGAGTGTGTGTGTTTGTATGTGTGTGTGTTTTTGCATGCATGTGTGTGGGTGTGTGTGTGTGTATACGCTTCTGTCTGTGTATATACGTGTGAGAGGTGGGGAAACACATCTGTTAATACATTGCCAATATCAAATCCAAACCACTGCAGTTTCTCGTTAGAAGTATATCGTTAACAAGAAAACTGTATACTTACCAATCTGAGATATTTCCTGCAGTTAATCTTTTAATGTGCTTCTCAACCCAGGCTTTAAGCTGTTATCTATTTATTTTTGTTTTATATGTGTGTGTGTGTGTGTGTGTGTGTGTGTGTGTGTGCGTGTGTGTGTGTTTCCATATACATATACATACACACGTATTTGTATGTATGTGTATATGTATATATTTCATATACACATACATATGGATATATATGGGGTTGGTGAGTGCACGTATCTCTGTATGTATGTGTGTGTGTATATACACACACACACAGACACACATACACGCACATGTATGTGTATATATATATATATACGTATGTACGTAAATATATGTGTGTTTGTGTGTGTGTAAGTAAAAATCCAGACAAATGATAACAGGTGGAAGGAATGTATTTATATGAACATTTGTACATAAGTTACACACACATATATATATATATATATGTGTGTGTATATATATATATATATATATATATATATATATATATATATATATATATATATGTGTGTGTGTGTATATATATATATATATATATATATATATATATATATATATATATATATATATATATATATATATGTATATATATATATATATGTATATTATTTTATTTAAAAGAGTTCCAACTCTGTCTGTTTTTTATGTTTTTTATTTATATTCTTGTAAAATTTATGTGGGATATAGAATATGGAATATATAATATATAACATAAAAAAAGATGGATGGTACAATGAAATGAAGTATTGAATGTCTTATTGAATATATGGAATATGTCTTATTGAATATATGAAATATTGAGTGTTCAATATAAAGGATTAAATATATAAATATATAAAGGCGAATACGTATTTTCTATACCTTGTAGTATTTCATCGCGGTCGGAGGATCATGGCCGGTATGACAGACTACAGTCTGTCATACCAGCCATGACGAAATACCACAAGGTATAGAAAATACGTATTCGCCTTTATATATTTAATCCTTTATATTGAACACTCAATATTTCATATATTCAATAAGACATATTCCATATATTCAATAAGACATTCAATACTTCATTTCATTGTACCATCCATCTTTTTTTATATTATATATCATATATTCCATATTCTATATCCCACATAAATTTTACAAGAATATAAATAAAAAACATAAAAAACAGACAGAGTTGGAACTCTTTTAAATAAAATAATATATTCCTCTATATACGATCATACAAAACCCTTTTTTTTGTATTTATTTTTACTCACATATATATATATATGTATATATATATATATATATATATATATATATATATATATATATATATATATATATATATATATATATATATATATGTATGTATATATGTATATATATATATATATATATATATATGTATATATATGTATATATATATATATATATATATATATATATATATATATATATATATATATGTATATATATATATATATATATATATTTATATATATATATATATATATGTGTGTGTGTGTGTGTGTGTGTGGAGGCGCAATGGTCCAGTGGTTAGGGCAGCGGACTCGCGGTCGGAGGATCACGGTTTCAATTCCCAGACCAGGCGCTGTGTGTGTTTATTGAGCGAAAACACCTAAGCTCCATGAGGCTCCAGCAGAGGGAGGTGGCGACCCCTGTTGTACCCTTTCATACCAACTTTCTCTCACTCTTTCTTCCTGTTTCTTGAGTAACACTGCGATGGAACACATATGCCATAAAAACTGGGAAACCGGGCCCATGAGCCTGGCTAGGCTTTGAAAGGGCAACGTTTATCATTTTATATATATATATATATATATATATATATATATTCATAAATGAATGACACTAGAACAGTCCTTGCACCCACTGGATTTTGTCATACCATCCAACCCATGCCAGCATGGAACATGGATATTAAATGATGAGGATAGTGATGATGACGATGATGATAAATATTCTCATCTAGTAAACATGATGCTATGCAACTCAAGTTATGAGAAAAGAATTCCAGTTTATATAAACGCTATATATGTGTGTGTATGGGCATATATATGTGTGTTTGTGTGTGTGCGTGCGTATGCGTGTGTGGGTGCGTGTGAAGGCTCATGGCCTAGCAGTTAGGGTGTTGCACTCACGATCACTTGATCATGTTTTAAGTTCCTTGAGTTTTTGCCATTTTGAAGATAGCTCTTCATCAGAAAGAAGAAAGGGAAAAGTCCAAAGAAGGAAACAAATTGCCAACAGCACGTGTGTAGTTACATAGCTGAAGTGACCAGAAAT
>NC_142954.1:12208253-12210753 GCF_046866305.1 Octopus bimaculoides | reverse complement strand
TGCATGGCACCTTGGGCAAGTGTCTTCTACTATAGCCTCGGGCCGACCAAAGCCTTGTGAGTGGATTTGGTAGACAAAAACTGAAAGAAGCCCATCGTATATATATATATATATATGTGTGTGTGTGTATATGATTGGGCGTCTGTGTTTGCCCCCCACCAATATCGCTTGACAACCGATGCTGGTGTGTTTATGTCCCTGTAACTTAGCAGTTTGGCAAAAGAGACCAATAGAATAAGTACTAGGCTTACAAAGAATAAGTCCTGGGGTCGATTTGCTCGACTAAAGGCGATGCTCCAGCATGGCCACAGTCAAATGACTGTAACAAGTAAAAGAGTATGTATATAAATATATATATATATATATATATATATATATATATATATATATATATATATATACAGACATATATATGTATGTATATGTGTAGTGGGTAGCGATTTTCTTCACTACTTCAGGGAGTGACGACCCTGTCTGACACGAGTCCTGGGCTCAGCTGGTTCCGGCTGACAGTACCCTGTATGGGCCCTTATCCAGGGTTACGGAAAGGAGACAACCTTCAAAGAAATCCGGAGTGGAGCCCCGTAGGCGGTTTAGTGTTTGACTCGACACTCTTCCGGCAGCTCCTGCAACCAAGCTGGTGCCAAACGTAATGTTCTGCATTCCTTTGGACTATGTCAGCAAGGTTAAGAGCGGAATCCTGATGATTGTGCTACCCAGGATTTCCTTACATCCAGCCCAGGCCTGTGCAAAACTGGAGAGGACATGAAATGTAAAAACCAGACTGGATTAGTTTATGTGCAACTCTATTGTCTCCCAAGACAAAAGGATGCCAACAACAACAATGTATATGTGTATATATATATATAACATATGGTATAATTATAAACAGGGCAAATTTTAGCCATTTCTTCACACACTAAGAAAACAATGATGACAACCTTAATCAATTTTTGAACCTTACTGGCTTCTCATCAGAGGCGTCTACAGCATTCTGACAGCCTCCAGAGAAACCACTAGCCAAACTGTTTATATACTCAACAAATGCAGCAGTTACTCTATGAAGGAGTCCCTAATTTGCATACCGAAAGTGTTTAACAGTCTATAAATACCAGCGGCCTGTCAACGGGGCTCTTAGTTCACACAGTATCAAGGTATGATATAATAAATATGCAACAAATGTTTGTTGCCATTAATAGCCGATGAGAATGTATCGTAGCTCTTCATTCTGACATTTGAAACTCCAAGTACTATAATAACAACCTTTTGGTGTTTGTTCTAAATTATAACATATATAAATAATCCTCTTTTATCTCTAATATTGAGGTCTCATTTGTTTGTTCTTACTTCTGATTATTATTATTGTTATATATAGATGCAGCATAGTTAATAGGTGCAGCGTGGCTGTGGGGTGAGAAGCTTGCTTCTCAACCACATAGTTCTGGGTTCAGTATGGCCGCAGTCAAACAACTGAAACAAGTAAAAGAGTAAACAAAACAATAAACAAACAAACAAAAAATAACAAGTTTATTTAATTGGTTCCCTAGTTGATATGTAATTACTTAAATACTGCCTTAATGTCCTTCCATACTTGTGACCAGTTAATAGGATCGCTATGAAGAGCATCTTTCTGGGCGAGCACCTTTGCCGAAATTTTATTTAATTCTGGGTTTATGTAACGGTGGGGCTTGGCCTGTACGGTGCTCAGTTCTTTCCCACAATCGTAGTGGACCATTTGTTTGCGGAGGATTGGCACTATCATGTTGTATTTATCTATCTTGACGTTTATGTCCCTGATGCCAGTTTGGAACTTCTCAACTGCATGGGCGGTGAGGTTGGTCGGCCCTTGTGTATAATGCATGGCGATGTTATGACGTAAAAGAGCAACATGTTCCCTGAAGAACAAAAAAAAATTTAAATAGATATGAATAAATAAATAATAAAACTACATAAACATCAGAATGCAAAAATGTCATCATCATCATCATCATTATGTTCTTCTTCACCACCAGCACTGCTGCTGCTGCTCACCACCCACCACCACCCATGGCCACCACCTGTCATCGCCACTGTCGCCACCATTATTCTAATGTCCTCTTTTCCATACTTGCAAGGGTCAGGCAGAGTTTACTGAGGTTGATTTTCTATGGCTGAATGCCCTCCCTGTCACCAATCTTCTCTTTCTGAACAAGGTAAAATTTGATCACTATGAACAAACCATTTGTGTGGTTCCTCAGCAAGAAATTTCAAAACCATTTGTGTGGTTCCTCAGCAAGAAATTTCAGAACCCTCATCTGCTGGAAGAGCCCAGCAGCTTCTTTTCACTTTCTGTCTACCAAATCCATTCACAAGGCTTTGGTCGATGTGGGGCTATAGGAGAAGACACTTGCCCATGGTACAATGCAGTAGGACAGAACCCAGAACCATGTGGTTGGGAAGCAAACTTCTTACTACACAACCCAAGCCTACACCAAATAAAATAAATAGAAATTTATATCTG
>NC_142954.1:12000753-12030753 GCF_046866305.1 Octopus bimaculoides | reverse complement strand
GCAAAACACTTGTGTTACTCTTTGATCAGTGAAGGTGCATGGCTCAGTGGTTAGAGCATCGGGCTCACAATAATGTGGTAGTGAGTTCGATTCCTGGACTGGACTGTGTTGCATCCTTGAGCGAGACACTTTATTTCACATTGCTGCAGTTCTCTCATCTGTAGAAATGAGTTGCGATGTCACTGGTGCCAAACTGTATCAGGCTTTGCCTTTCCCTTGGATAACATCGGTGACATGGAAACGGGAGGCTGGTATGCATGGGCGACTGCTGGTCTTCCATGAATAATCTTGCTTAGACTTGTGCATTGGAGGGTAACTTTCTAGGTGAAAACCCATGGTCATGCATGACTGAAGGGGGTCTTTAGCCTTCTACTCTTTGATTGCTTTGACACGTGCTACACGGTGCACCAGTTCAGGCAATATTTGATAGGGGAGAGTGAGCCTTTGTATGGCACATACATTTGATTACTATAAACCAGTAGTTCCCAACTGGGGTCCACATGATACTTGAGGATTCACGTGACCCTTGGGGGTGGGGGATCCATATGAAATTTTGTAGTTGAAGTTTGTTATAAATTTGTACGATGCACAAATTATTTTTGCAATTTTTTAAATATAATTCCTAATAATATTTAATTATAAAAATATAGGATTTTTTTAAGCATTTAATAGCTGTGGGGGTCCACCTGTGTAAAATGGGAATCAAAGTGGTCCCTGGACAAAACAGGGTTGAAAACCTCTTCTGTAAATGAAGCACCTGTACAAGTTGTTCAAGAAATTACAGAACTGTCTTTTTTGGATTACAAGAGACTACCATCCATGGTAACAAACGGATTAATACACAGTCACCATCTTATCTCATCTGATCTTGTCATTGTTATCATGTGTCGTACGCTTGAAGTGCATTGATAACTCTACAACAAAAATCTTTCTGATTAAGTGCATGTTCTCCAGCTGCCTTGCCACTCTTGTCCCACCAGCTCGTTCATCCATTGTCCCACCAGCTCGTTCATCCATTGTCCCACCAGCTCGTTCATCCATTGTCCCACCAGCTCGTTCATCCATTGTCCCACCAGCTCGTTCATCCATTGTCCCACCAGCTCGTTCATCCATTGTCCCACCAGCTCGTTCATCCATTGTCCAACCAGCTCGTTCATCCATTGTCCCACCAGCTCGTTCATCCATTGTCCAACCAGCTCGTTCATCCATTGTCCCACCAGCTCGTTCATCCATTGTCCCACCAGCTCGTTCATCCATTGTCCCACCAGCTCGTTCATCCATTGTCCCACCAGCTCGTTCATCCATTGTCCCACCAGCTCGTTCATCCATTGTCCCACCAGCTCGTTCATCCATTGTCCCACCAGCTCGTTCATCCATTGTCCAACCAGCTCGTTCATCCATTGTCCAACCAGCTCGTTCATCCATTGTCCCACTAGCTCGTTCATCCATTGTCCCACCAGCTCGTTCATCCATTGTCCCACCAGCTCGTTCATCCATTGTCCCACCAGCTCGTTCATCCATTGTCCCACCAGCTCGTTCATCCATTGTCCCACCAGCTCGTTCATCCATTGTCCCACCAGCTCGTTCATCCATTGTCCCACCAGCTCGTTCATCCATTGTCCCACCAGCTCGTTCATCCATTGTCCCACCAGCTCGTTCATCCATTGTCCCACCAGCTCGTTCATCCATTGTCCCACCAGCTCGTTCATCCATTGTCCCACCAGCTCGTTCATCCATTGTCCCACCAGCTCGTTCATCCATTGTCCCACCAGCTCGTTCATCCATTGTCCCACCAGCTCGTTCATCCATTGTCCCACCAGCTCGTTCATCCATTGTCCCACCAGCTCGTTCATCCATTGTCCCACCAGCTCGTTCATCCATTGTCCAACCAGCTCGTTCATCCATTGTCCAACCAGCTCGTTCATCCATTGTCCCACCAGCTCGTTCATCCATTGTCCCACCAGCTCGTTCATCCATTGTCCCACCAGCTCGTTCATCCATTGTCCCACCAGCTCGTTCATCCATTGTCCCACCAGCTCGTTCATCCATTGTCCCACCAGCTCGTTCATCCATTGTCCCACCAGCTCGTTCATCCATTGTCCCACCAGCTCGTTCATCCATTGTCCAACCAGCTCGTTCATCCATTGTCCAACCAGCTCGTTCATCCATTGTCCCACTAGCTCGTTCATCCATTGTCCCACCAGCTCGTTCATCCATTGTCCCACCAGCTCGTTCATCCATTGTCCCACCAGCTCGTTCATCCATTGTCCAACCAGCTCGTTCATCCATTGTCCCACCAGCTCGTTCATCCATTGTCCCACCAGCTCGTTCATCCATTGTCCAACCAGCTCGTTCATCCATTGTCCCACCAGCTCGTTCATCCATTGTCCCACCAGCTCGTTCATCCATTGTCCCACCAGCTCGTTCATCCATTGTCCCACCAGCTCGTTCATCCATTGTCCCACCAGCTCGTTCATCCATTGTCCCACCAGCTCGTTCATCCATTGTCCCACCAGCTCGTTCATCCATTGTCCCACCAGCTCGTTCATCCATTGTCCCACCAGCTCGTTCATCCATTGTCCCACCAGCTCGTTCATCCATTGTCCCACCAGCTCGTTCATCCATTGTCCCACCAGCTCGTTCATCCATTGTCCCACCAGCTCGTTCATCCATTGTCCCACCAGCTCGTTCATCCATTGTCCAACCAGCTCGTTCATCCATTGTCCCACCAGCTCGTTCATCCATTGTCCCACCAGCTCGTTCATCCATTGTCCCACCAGCTCGTTCATCCATTGTCCCACCAGCTCGTTCATCCATTGTCCCACCAGCTCGTTCATCCATTGTCCAACCAGCTCGTTCATCCATTGTCCAACCAGCTCGTTCATCCATTGTCCAACCAGCTCGTTCATCCATTGTCCCACCAGCTCGTTCATCCATTGTCCAACCAGCTCGTTCATCCATTGTCCCACCAGCTCGTTCATCCATTGTCCCACCAGCTCGTTCATCCATTGTCCCACCAGCTCGTTCATCCATTGTCCCACCAGCTCGTTCATCCATTGTCCCACCAGCTCGTTCATCCATTGTCCCACCAGCTCGTTCATCCATTGTCCCACCAGCTCGTTCATCCATTGTCCCACCAGCTCGTTCATCCATTGTCCCACCAGCTCGTTCATCCATTGTCCAACCAGCTCGTTCATCCATTGTCCAACCAGCTCGTTCATCCATTGTCCAACCAGCTCGTTCATCCATTGTCCCACCAGCTCGTTCATCCATTGTCCAACCAGGTCGTTCATCCATTGTCCCACCAGCTCGTTCATCCATTGTCCAACCAGCTCGTTCATCCATTGTCCCACCAGCTCGTTCATCCATTGTCCCACCAGCTCGTTCATCCATTGTCCAACCAGCTCGTTCATCCATTGTCCAACCAGCTCGTTCATCCATTGTCCCACCAGCTCGTTCATCCATTGTCCAACCAGCTCGTTCATCCATTGTCCAACCAGCTCGTTCATCCATTGTCCAACCAGCTCGTTCATCCATTGTCCAACCAGCTCGTTCATCCATTGTCCCACCAGCTCGTTCATCCATTGTCCAACCAGCTCGTTCATCCATTGTCCCACCAGCTCGTTCATCCATTGTCCCACCAGCTCGTTCATCCATTGTCCCACCAGCTCGTTCATCCATTGTCCCACTAGCTCGTTCATCCATTGTCCAACCAGCTCGTTCATCCATTGTCCCACCAGCTCGTTCATCCATTGTCCCACCAGCTCGTTCATCCATTGTCCCACCAGCTCGTTCATCCATTGTCCCACCAGCTCGTTCATCCATTGTCCCACCAGCTCGTTCATCCATTGTCCAACCAGCTCGTTCATCCATTGTCCAACCAGCTCGTTCATCCATTGTCCCACTAGCTCGTTCATCCATTGTCCCACCAGCTCGTTCATCCATTGTCCAACCAGCTCGTTCATCCATTGTCCAACCAGCTCGTTCATCCATTGTCCAACCAGCTCGTTCATCCATTGTCCCACCAGCTCGTTCATCCATTGTCCCACCAGCTCGTTCATCCATTGTCCCACTAGCTCGTTCATCCATTGTCCCACCAGCTCGTTCATCCATTGTCCAACCAGCTCGTTCATCCATTGTCCCACCAGCTCGTTCATCCATTGTCCAACCAGCTCGTTCATCCATTGTCCCACCAGCTCGTTCATCCATTGTCCCACCAGCTCGTTCATCCATTGTCCCACCAGCTCGTTCATCCATTGTCCAACCAGCTCGTTCATCCATTGTCCAACCAGCTCGTTCATCCATTGTCCCACTAGCTCGTTCATCCATTGTCCCACCAGCTCGTTCATCCATTGTCCCACCAGCTCGTTCATCCATTGTCCCACCAGCTCGTTCATCCATTGTCCAACCAGCTCGTTCATCCATTGTCCAACCAGCTCGTTCATCCATTGTCCCACCAGCTCGTTCATCCATTGTCCCACCAGCTCGTTCATCCATTGTCCCACCAGCTCGTTCATCCATTGTCCCACCAGCTCGTTCATCCATTGTCCAACCAGCTCGTTCATCCATTGTCCAACCAGCTCGTTCATCCATTGTCCCACCAGCTCGTTCATCCATTGTCCCACCAGCTCGTTCATCCATTGTCCCACCAGCTCGTTCATCCATTGTCCCACCAGCTCGTTCATCCATTGTCCAACCAGCTCGTTCATCCATTGTCCCACCAGCTCGTTCATCCATTGTCCCACCAGCTCGTTCATCCATTGTCCAACCAGCTCGTTCATCCATTGTCCAACCAGCTCGTTCATCCATTGTCCCACCAGCTCGTTCATCCATTGTCCCACCAGCTCGTTCATCCATTGTCCCACCAGCTCGTTCATCCATTGTCCCACCAGCTCGTTCATCCATTGTCCCACCAGCTCGTTCATCCATTGTCCCACCAGCTCGTTCATCCATTGTCCAACCAGCTCGTTCATCCATTGTCCAACCAGCTCGTTCATCCATTGTCCCACCAGCTCGTTCATCCATTGTCCCACCAGCTCGTTCATCCATTGTCCCACCAGCTCGTTCATCCATTGTCCCACCAGCTCGTTCCTCCATTGTCCAACCAGCTCGTTCATCCATTGTCCAACCAGCTCGTTCATCCATTGCCTGCCTCTTGGTCTACTGCCCTCTACTCATCCTCCCATGATGTTTTCCAAATCTCTGCTCCTTCAAATATGGCCATAATTGATGGGATTTTGTTTTTTTTCTTCACAATGTTTAGGAGTTGACGTCTTTCACTTATTGTAAAACCCATTCATTTATCTGGTGACTCTTGAAAAAGACCCATAACATTCTCCTATACACCCTCATTTCAACCAAATTTATTATATTTGCACACACATACATACACACTGACCATGTCTGGCTCAAATACTCTGCCTGTTTTATATTCAACCCTGCCAGAGCTAGCCTATCATACCTAACCTATAATGTTATCCTAAAAATAAACAATCAGGCGCAGGATTAGCTATGTGGTAAATAGCTTGCCTACCAACCACATGGTTCCGGGTTCAGTCCCACTGTGTGGCACCTTGGGCAAGTGTCTTCTACTATAGCTTCGGGCCGACCAAAGCCTTGTGAGTGGATTTGGTAGACGGAAACTGAAAGACACCTGTCGTATATATGTATATATATGTATATATATATGTATGTGTGTGTATATGTTTGTGTGTCTGTGTTTGTCCCCCACCCCCAACATCACTTGACAACTGATGCAGGTCTGTTTATGTCCCCTTAACTTAGCGGTTCAGCAAAAGAGACCGATAGAATAAGTACTAGGCTTCCAAAGAATAAGTCTTGCGGTCGATTAGCTCGACTAAAGGCGGTGCTCCAGCATGGCCACAGTTAAATGACTGAAACAAGTAAAAGAGTAATCACGTTTTCAACATCTCAAAGCTATGAGATAGTACATGATTAATTCTAAACAATGTGAATAAATAAGAATTACATGTGATGAAATAATCTGAATGCTAAAAGATTAACATCATCTTTTACCATGGATTTTCTTTGATACTTCAACAATGGATCTGCTGACTCCATTTTTTAACTATGGACCTCTTCAATATTTTTGACCATGGATCTACCACTGAATATCATCATTTATTCTGGACATTCCTTAATCCCACAATGAACAGGGAACAAATATCTTACGTGGCACTGGCACGAGTGGTCCCTGTGTGGTACTGGCACGAGCGGTCCCTATGTGGCACTGGAATGAGTGGTCCCTATGTGGCACTGGAATGAGTGGTCCCTATGTGGCACTGGAATGAGTGGTCCCTATGTGGCACAGAGTCCACGATTCAGCACCATGAAGCAATGATGTTAAAACCATTACTTTGTATACTTTGACTTCCTGTTCAATGAGATATCATGCTGTTCCAAAGCCTAGGGTAAAGCTTACCAAAAGTGGAACTAGCCTTCCCAATTCTGAACTCAGTATGTGTGTGTGTGTGTGTGTGCGTGCATGCATGGCTGTGTGGTAAGCAGCTTGCTTCCCAACCACATGGTTCCAGGTTCAGTCCCACTGTGTGCCACCATGGGCAAGTGTCTTCTATAGCCTCAGACTGACCAAAGCTTTGCATGTGGATTTGGTAGGAGGAGACTGAAAGAAGCCTGTAGTGTGTGTATATATATATATATATATATATATATATATATATATATATATATATATATATGTTGTTGGCACTCCGTCGCTTACGACGTCGAGGGTTCCAGTTGATCCGATCAACAGAACAGCCTGCTCGTGAAATTAACGCGCAAGTGGCTGAGTACTCCACAGACACGTGTACCCTTAACGTAGTTCTCGGGGATATTCAGCGTGACACAGTGTGACAAGGCTGACCCTTTGAATTACAGGCACAACAGAAACAGGAAGAAAGAGTGAGAGAAAGTTGTGGTGAAAGAGTACAGCAGGGTTCGCCACCATCCCCTGCCGGAGCCTTTTGGAGCTTTAGGTGTTTTCGCTCAATAAACACTCACAACGCCCGTTCTGGGAATGGAAACCGCGATCCTATGACCGCGAGTCCGCTGCCCTAACCACTGAGCCATTGCGCCCCCACTATATATATATATATATATATATATATATATGTGTGTGTGTGTGTGTGTTATTGTCTCTTTTTGTCTTAGCGATTTCACTAAAGGAGTTGGTAGAATAAGTATCAGGCTTGAAAAAAAATAAGGATTGGGGTTAATTCATTTGACTAAAAGTTCCTCAAGGCAGTATCCCAGCAAGGTCACAGTTCAATAATCAAAACAAATAGAGGATAAAGGATAACAAACATTAGCTTTTGTTTTATTTCTTTTTTTTTTGTTTTCACCCCAAATCTGATGATCTTTGGAATTGAGAAGTGGCAATTGTCTCAATTGCATGCAGGGACAGAAGTTGAAAATGAGTGAATGGTAATGCTAAACTTAGACATCCAACTGGCAGAGTTTCTTTCCTTCTTCCTTTCTTTGTTAAATTAATCGATTGTGGTGGTCATATGTGGAGATCACTGGGCTCTGCCAGCTCTGGAAGACAGAAGCTGAGAAAGTGTGAACGGTAACACTAAACATTGGCCCCTATTTAAGTCTACCTTTCACTCTTTCTCTCTCTCTAATTCTATCTCTTTCATTCTGTTTCTCTCTAACTTTATCTCTTTCACTCTCTCTAACTCTATCTCTTTCACTCTCTCTAACTCTATCTCTTTCACTCTCTATCTCTTTCACTTTCTCTCTCTCTAACTATCTCTTTCACTTTCTCTCTCTCTAACTCTATCTCTTTCACTCTCTCTCTCTATCTCTTTCTCTCTCTCTAACTCTATCTCTTTCACTCTCTCTTTCACTCTCTCTTTCACTCACTCTTTCACTCTCTCTGTCTTTCATTCACTCACTCTCTCTCTCTAACTCTATCTCTTTCACTCACTCTGTCTTTCATTCACTCACTCACTCTCTCTTTCTTTCACTCTTTCTTTCTTTCACTCTTTCTTTCTTTCACTCTTTCTTTCTTTCACTCTTTCTTTCTTTCACTCTTTCTTTCTTTCTCATTTTCTCCATCCTCATCTCCCCTACTATTCCACTTCCCTTCCTCTCTGTGGAATTACAGGATTAATTCTAGGGTAGAACTAAGTTTTTGTCTTCCTCCAGAGACATACTAACCATTTTGTTACCAAATTTCTCTTGAAATACACAGTTTCAATTAATTTTGGAAATAACCAAGAATTTAGTAAAACAACTTTATTGTTGTTAAGCTGGTGTTTGAAACATAGATTAACATGGAATTTTGATGGAAGTTTTTTTTAATTTATAACACTTTAGGGAGGCCCACAGTCACCAAGAAATTTCCAAATGTAACTCCTTTATTTTTTAACTTTAATTCACAATGCCATAATATTTTATCAAGTAGAGATATATTAAATAAATTTTTACTAATTGTGAATGATTAATTACATCTTTTAAGTGACATCCATTTCCAGCTTTGTATGAACATGTCCTTTTTAAGGCCCTTTTCATCACAGACCTCACTGTTTCAGGTTCTAGTGCTTTTGGTTTCTGTTTAAATGTTTTCCTTTATCTGTTGTCGAGTCTGAGACTTATTGATATAGACCTATTCTTTGGGATAGCCCCATAGAAAGAAATCAGGGCTTGACAAGTCTGGGGAGTGAGGTGACCAGTTTATGCTGTAACTGTGAGAAATTCATCATCATTTAGTGTTTGCTTTCCATGCTGGCATGGGTTGGGCGGTTTGACTGGAACTGGTAAGCCAGAGAGCTGCACCAAGTTCCAGTCTGATTTGGCATGGTTTCTACAGCTAGATGGCCTTCCTAATGCCAACCACTCCATAAGTGCAATGGGTGCTTTTATGTTCCTGTTATGTGACCATAACTATGATTTCACTTGGTTTTCTGAGTCTTCTCAAGCACAACATATCGCCAAAGGTCTTGATCATTTGTCATCACCTCCACGAGGCCCAACGTTTGAAAATCATGCCTCACCACCTTGTCTTATGTCTACTTGGATCTACCTCTACCACAGGTTCCCTCTAGACTTTGAGATTGACACTTCTTTACACAACTGCCCTCATCCATATGTATCACATGGCCATACCAGTGCAGTCATCCCTCTTGCAAACCACATCTGATGCCTCAAAGATTTTCTTGAAACATGATTGTGGCCCTTATCATATGAACAGTCGTTCCATCATGGAACTACATGTTGGGTTTATTTTGAATTGATGGCTGTACCAAATTTTCAATCGTAGACTTGAAATTGATCTCACATCACAGTACCATGGTTGCCAGCATCGTCTTCAGAAAAGTAAGGTCCCGTCACCTGATGTTATCCCACACCTTATTGTGAACGTAGTGGGATGCAGTTCTTTTAGGATAATTACCCAAGGATTTCCTGAACTCCAAATTCTGTGATTTTGTCTATTAACAAACCTATTCAACATTATCAGTTTGTGGATAAATTCAAGGTTTTCTCCTTCCAAGTCTTGAACTCTTGACTGCATATTGCAGTCTCTAGTTCTTAATCTTGAGGCTTCGGTTGCTGTACTATCTGTACTTTGTATGGAAACAGATTCCTTGAAGAGATGTCTGAAAGATGCCAACCTATCGAGACTGCCTTTGAGGTGATATGCTCTGTACTTCAGTACTGTTACTCACTCAACTACTCCTTTATTCCTAACTGGACATGGTCTGCCACTTTGTGGAAGGTCACTTACTGAGCCTTTATTCTGAAACTGGTGAAACAAATTCCTAGTCATGGATTAACTTAGGGAATCTCTCAATGAAAAATGGTCACAATACATTTGTTGAGTTTGAATTATTGATCCTTGGATTTGATAGAAACATTTCAATATTTGCGTTCATTGTTCAGTTTTGTATTTTTCCATGATGGATTTCCAAAGTTCTTTTTATGGACCACCTGAAAGAATCATAAAGATAAGCATTTCTTTACCCCTTAGTGATTTCTGATCCACCTTGGTTTTAAACAGGAAGTTTGTATCTTAGTAACAGGTTTGGTCTCAGAGACAAGTTGATATTGGAAGGGATCAGCCAGCATTTTACAGTTTGTCACATGACCAGACATGATTATAAAAAACAGCCTGAGAACCTCTACATGAAGTGTTTAACGCTATAGTTACCATATTCCTGTTGAAATTTTGAAAATAATAAAGAATTTAGTAAAATAAATTTGTCAGCATAAATTGGTGTTTGGAATGTAAATTAACATGGATTTTGGAGGGAAAGTTTTAATTAAGTTAATTTAAAAAATTTGTTTGTGTCTCAGACCATCAGGTTGTTTAAGGCAGGTTGGGGGATCAAGAGTTAGGGTACCTCACTTGAGAGTACCTTAACCTTTTTGTTACCATATTTCTTTTGAGATGCTCCATGTTTCTTTCAATTAATTTTAAATATAACAAAGAATTTAGTAAAATAACTTAGTTGTCATTAAGCTAGTGTTAAGAACATAAATTGTGACTAAGGTTTGGTGGAAGATTTTAATTCAAAGCTTATGAAAGCAAGATATTTGTACTACAGAGCCAGAGGCTGTTTCAGCCATGAAAAGGGTTAAGAATTGTTTCTCTATCATATATTTTAACCCTTTTGTTACCATATTTCTTTTGAGATGCTCCATGTTTCTTTCAATTAATTTTAAATATAACAAAGAATTTCGTAAAATAACTTAGTTGTCATTAAGCTAGTGTTGCTAAGAATAGCAGCTAAATATTCTTTAAACCTTACTGTACTGTCTTAAAGTAGGACATCATTGGACACTAGTCTGAGAATGAGGTGCATTCTCTATGTCTGAAAAACAAATCCGTTTAAAAGTCTGTTAATCCATTTCTTACTATATATCTCTTTTGAAATACGCTGCATGCCGAAACAGACCTTACTGGTGCTAGTGTCACATAAAAAGCATCCAGTCCACACTAATGGTTGACATTAGGAAGTGCATCCAGCTGTAAGAACCATGCCAAAACAGTCAACGAAGCCAGGTGCAGTCCTCTGGCTTGCCAGCTCCTGACCCCTGTCAGCATGAAAAATGGAATGCTAAATGATGAGGATGAGATCCCTTTAATTACTGTTTTATTCTGGTAGACCCCTATAACCATTTGTTCCTCTTCTGTTATTCACACATTGACTTGTGTAGGTTGAACTACGTAAAACATTTGAGAAGGAAATTTAGCTGTTTCTTGTAATACATTCTTTTTATTCTTTTTACTTGTTTCAGCCATTTGACTACAGCCATGCTGGAGCACCACCTTAAAGGGTGTTAGTCAAAGAAATCAACCCTAGGACTTATTCTTTGTAGGCCTAGTACTTATTCTATCAGTTCTTTTGCCGAACCACTAATGTTACGGGGACATAAACACACCAGCATCGGTTGTCAAGCGATGATGGGGGGAAAAATATAAACACACACAAATATATACATACAATGGGCTTCTTCCAGTTTCCCAAATCCTCTCATCGATGGTGGTGGTGGGGGAAACACAAATACACACACACACACACACACACACACACACACACACACACACACACACACACACACACACACACACACACACACATATATATATTAAATATATATTTTTTTTAATCAAAAAATATGGTAAAAAATATAGTATCTGTTAACAATCTTAGCAGAAAACTCTATAGGTCTATTTATTTGTTGTTATTATTGTTATTGTTGCAATAAAGTATTTTCAACGGATTAATTTTGAGCTCTATTTAAAGTTGATATATATATATATATATATATATATACGATAAGCTTCTTCCAGTTTCTGTCTACCAAATCCACTCAAGGCTTTGGTCGGCCCAAGGATATAGTAGAAGACACTTGCCCTAGGTACCACACACAGTGGGACTAAAACCAGAACCATGTCTGTGCCTAAATCAAAATTTTTACTAGGAGTCCCCACTTTACTATTTTGCTTGCGTGGACCCCTCAAAATCTCCTTGGGGGTCATAATGGACCCCAGTTGAGAACCACTGTGTGTGTGTATTTGTGTCTGTTTTTGTCCCCTTATCACCACTCGACAACTGGTGTTGGTGTGTTTACATCCCCGTAACTTAGTGGTTTGGGAAAAAGGAGACCGATAGAATAAGTACCAGGCTTTTTAAAGAAATAAATACTGGGGTCATTTCATTTGGCTAAAATCTCTTCAGAGCAGTGCTCCAGCATGGCCGCAGTCAAATGCCTGAAATAACTAAAAGAAGAAAAGAATGTCAAACACACACACACCCTCCTCTACTGTTCCCAGCCATCACAACATACCACTGTATATCACTATCACAGTGACCTCCAGCACCACTACTACTACTACTACTACTACTACTACTACTACTACTACAACAAATAGTATTACTAACCATCACCAGCTGCCACAGCTAATACCACCACCACCATCACCACCACTCCCTCTGTCAACCACATCCAATGGCATTTCTAACTATTTGGAAGTTCTGTCTGACTGACTGACTCTCTCCCCTTCTCTCTTTCCTTTCCTCCTCCTCTCTCACCCTCATTTTCTCTTTCCCTCCTCTTTTCTCTCTCTTCATCTTCTGTCAATACCATCATTCTCTCCTTTCTCCTCTGTGTGTGAGTGTGTCTTACCTTTTATATTATTTGTCATCTGACTGCAGCCACATTAGGGCACCACCTTGAACTTCAGTTGGAGGAATGGACCCCTTTAAAGCCTGACCCTTATTCTACTCATGCGCCTGTGTGGTAAGAAGCTTGCTTCTTAACCATATGGTTCAGGGTTCAGTTCCACTGTGTGGCACCTTGGGCAAGTGTCGTGTACTACATAGTCTCAGGCTGATCAAAGCCTTGTGAGTTGATTTGGTAGAGGGAAACTGAAAGAAGCTTGTGTGTGTGTGTGTGTGTAGATAGATAGATGTGTGTATTTTTCCCTTGTTAACAATTAACACAGAAAGAATAGATAAATAGTTACCAGGGTAGCAAAAATTACACAAGTAAAAAGGTTGTAACTCCTTGTTTTTAAAGGTAGAAAATCCGGGTTTTCATGAAATATTTTGTATAATATATATAAATAAATAAATGGATTTAAATGCAGATGTTATTCAAATTCTCTTACTTCCGACACATGTTTCGAAGATATCACTGGTATTATTCCAAAGGAATAAAATGGTGTAAAACACCATTCATTTCTTCATTTCCCTGAAGAGAAGACGTCATCGGAATCACTGTTTTTGAATTTATTAAACCAGCTTTGACATTTCCAATTACTCACACTGTCAGATTATACAGAACATATGTATTTCCCTTAAGAAAATCCTAAAGTGATCAATGTTAAACATTAAATTCAGTTAAGTTCTTGTCTTCCATTGGCTATCCAATAAGGTATATGCACACATACTGTGTGTCCACATTAACGTTCGGTCATTAACTCTAAACTGATAGGTTGATTTTGAGGACATATTTTATTGGCTTGTATGGTATGATGTCACACTCTTTGCATGAAAATACATTACTCTTTGGTTCTACACATACACACAAATTTACATGAACGCACACACTTGCAGACATACATGAACACACAATGTTTCTGACAATTTCCATCTCCCAAATCCACTGACACGGCTTTGATTAGCTTGTGGCTGTAGTAGAAAACACTTGCCCAAGGTACCATGCAGTGGGACTGAACCTGGAACAGTGTGGTTGGGAAGCAAGCCTCTTATCAGGCATCCACACATATATATATATGTATATATTGTTTGACATTTGACTGTGGACATGTTGGGGTACTACTGCCTTGTAGAGTTTTTAACTGAACAAATCAACCCCAGGATCAAGTTCTTGGACTCTGAATCACTATCGTTGGAAAACCATATGTTCAGCACGAATATTGTCAATCAACGCGTACAGATTTTTCCATCTTTCATTGGTCTTACCATGGCCTTACCTGTTAACCTGGGTGTAAGAGGAATCAGATGTAGTGTGCGAGAAAGCACTGCTGATTGCTTGATCCTTTAGCATTGAAACTGGTCATATCTGGCTCAGATATTCTACCTGTTTTATGTACAAACTGGCTGGATCTGGCCTCTCACACCCACCCTACAATGTCATTCTGAAAATAAACAATCACATCATTGAAATCTCAGAGCTATGAGAGTTCAAAACAATGTGAATAAACAGGCATTATATTCGGCAGAGTAATCTGAATGCTAAGGGGTTGAGCAAGCCCTATCAAGTCAAAATATTGTACATGGGTTGTGTTCAGACAAGCTATATCTGGCTTATCACACCTTCCCTACAATGTCATTCTGAAAATAAACAATCACATCATTGAAATCTTGAAGCCCCAGGATAATACATGATTAATTCAAGACAATGTGAATAAATGAGAATTATATTTGACATAGTAACTTGAATACTAAAAAATTCTCATACATCTTATTTCTTTATTGCCCACAAGGGGCTAAACATAGAGGGGACAAACAAGGGATTAAGTCGATAACATCAACTCCAGTGCGTAACTGGTACATAACTTATCAACCCCGAAAGGATGAAAGGCAAAGTTGACCTTGGCGGAATTTGAACTGAGAACGTAAAGGCAGACAAAATACTGCTAAGCATTTCGCCCGGCGTGCTAACGTTTCTTCCAGCTCACCCCCTTATGTATGAATTCTCATACATCTGTTTTTCCATGCTTGCATGGGTTGTACAAAGTTTATTTCGGGCAGATTTTTCTATGGCTGGAGGGTCTTCTTATTTCCAACCCTCACCTGTTGCCATGCTAAGTGATATTTCTTCATGGACAGACATATTCTTGCAGAATATTCGAAATAAATGACATTGCTTGTATGACTGGCAATCATTTTACAACTATTATGCAATATCAAAGCAAGGTGACACAAACCTATGCATGCGTGTGCACACACAGACATACACACACACACACACACCGCTACATTCTGAGTTCAAATTCTGCCAAGGTCAACTTTGCCTTTCATCCTTTCAGGGTTGATAAATTAAGTACCAGTTACGCACTGGGGTTGATGTAATCGACTTAATCCCTTTGTTTGTCCCCTCTATGTTTAGCCCCTTGTGGGCAATAAAGAAATAAGAAGTTTGCTTTCCAACCACATGGTTCCAGGTTCAGTCCCTGCATGGCACCTTGAGCGAGTGTTTTCTACTATACTCTGAGGCCAACCAAAGCCTTGTGAATAGACTTGGTAGATGGAAACTAAAAGAAGCCTCTTGTATGCATGTATAATATGTGTGTTTGTCTCCTACCATCACAGTGTGGCTGAACCTGAAATCACATGGTTTGGAAGCTAGAAATACACCTATTTAGTATATTAAATAACATTTCTTTACCTTTTAAGTAATTAATTTATCTTTTTAATTTACCAATTATGTAATCCACTTAATAATCTAACCATCAATTAATCTACCAGTTAAACTGTTAATTTAATTATTCTTATCTATCCATTAATAAATCAGTCATTTCATTAAAAAAAAAAACAACCTAATAAATCATTGATGTTTTTACGTTTTATTAATTATGCAGTCATGGATGTATGGTTAGGAAGCTAGCTTTACATCCATGTAGTTTGAAGTTCAGTCCTACTGTGCAGTACCTTGAGAAAGTGTTTTTTTACTATAGCCTTGAGTTGACCAGTGCTTTGTGAGTGAATTTGGTAGATGGAAATTATGGAGGCCTGATGTGTGTGTGTTTATTCATTTATATATATATATATATATATATATATATATACATATATATATATCTGTAAAAATATGTGACACTTATTTGGTAGCCATGATAAAACTCCGAGTTTTGGATGCCGGGGTGGGAACCCACGCCACAGGCATTTTCAATTGGCCGGATAACTGAAGAGATGTTGGCGTGGGTTCCCACCCTGGCTTCCGAAACTCGGAGTTTTATCATGGCTACTGAATAAGTGTCACATATTTTTACAGATAAATTCCTCTATTTACATAATATCGAGGTCTCTTTCTTTCTTTTGTTGTCCTTTCTATCAATATATATATATATATATATATATATATAAAAATAAAAACGAATAATAAATGAGTATATGCATATATACGTACAGGTATGTGCGTACCGACATCCACCTGTATGTATAGGTGCATATCTGGGTACAGGACATTGCAAACAGAACGTAGACGAGAAAACACACAAGCCACATAGAGAACATTCTACTTCATCAGCTACCCCCGTTTTAACACTGGCGTTTCGAAGAGCTGGGCAGGGTTAGGGTAATGTGTGTGTGTGTGTTTTTAAATATATTTGTGTGTGTTTTTATATATGTGTGTGTGTGTTTATATATATGTGTGTGTGTGTGTGTGTGTTTTATGTGTGTGCATGTGTTTTTATATATGTGTGTGTGTGTTTTAATATATATATATATGTGTGTGTGTGTGTGTTTTTATATATGTGTGTGTGTTTTTGTATATATATATATATATGTGTGTTTGTGTGTTTTTATATATGTGTGTGTACATATGAGGTTTGATGAGTATCTGGACTGGTGCTATAAAAAGGAAACATCACGTATCAGTTTGGCATCCATTTAACCCCCTTTGAAATAGTCCCCTTCTGAAGTGACACACCTTTATCCAGCACCATTTCTATCGATGGATGCATTCCTGGAACTCCTTTTTTGGGGATAGTAAGCACACACGTAGGTGTTTGTTTGTTTTTTGCTCCCTCAAAAAGAAAAAAAGAAATAGTGGCAGGGGAGACAATTCTAGAAAAAATGCAGTGTGCTAAAGGTAAATTTATACATTGTTGATAAGGGCCCAGTTATTGCAGTGTTTGCACTGAAGTGCATTAGAGATGCTATCTAAGGACACATACTGGCTTATCAACAGTGTCTAAATATGGTACATAGATGGGAATTTTAATTTAAAACACTTGTTGTGTATACCAGAAAAATAATAATTTACTTTATTTTTGTATTTGGTTTGCAAGATTCTGGACGTGAATTTGTGTGTTGAAACAAATCTTGTCTTGGGAGGGTCATTTTGTCAATAATAACACATGCACTGATTCAACATCACTTCTTTATTACTCTTTTACTTGTTTCAGTCAATTGACTGCGGCTATGCTGGAGCATCGCCTTTAGTCGAGCAAATCGACCCCAGGACTTATTCTTTGTAAGCCTAGTACTTATTCTATCGGTTTCTTTTGCTGAAAAGCTAAGTTACGGGGATGTAAACACACCACCATCGGTTGTCAAGCAATGCTGGGGGGACAAACACAGACACAAACATATACACACACATATATATATACATATATACGCCGGGCTTCTTTCAGTTTCCGTCTACCAAATCCACTCACAAGGCATTGGTTGGCTCGAGGCTATAGTAGAAAACACTTGCCCAAGGTTCCACGTAGTGGAACTGAACCCGGAACCATGTGGTTGTTAAGCAAGCTACTTACCACACAGCCACTGGGTTAAATATCTGACTGACTAACTAATTGGTTGTTTGTTTAATGTGTTGGTTAAACAGTCAATCAGTGTTTTGTTTCTTAAAGTCCTTTGTTGCTTATTCACCATCTCGTTAATGACTCACCTGCCTCTCTCTTCAGGGTCTGCCTTGAACTTATCTTTATTGTTTAACCAACACAAATGATTGATCAGTTAGTTGGTTAGACATTTAACCAATTGACTAACAACAAAGAAGTGATGTTGAACCAGTGCATGTGTCATTATTGTCTTAATGACCCTCCCAAGACACACCAACGATAAAATTGATATTAAAATAATTTGATATGAAAAAGTGAATCTTATTTTAATTAATTTTTGTTTTTTTTTGTTTTTTTCTTGCAGTGGTCTCCTCATATTTACAAGAACTGAGAAGAAAAAGAAACATCAACCAGGCCTATAAATAAATAAATAAATGAATGAATAAGATAAAATAAAAATCCCATGAAAACTAACCTTACTCAACATCTGGAAAACAAAACGAAGGGGCTAAAAAAGGATCTCGATAACAATCCGCAAATGAGATAATCATTGGAAAGAAGAAAAAGAAAAAGAAAAGTCGATGGTAAAAAAGAAGAAAAAATAAAGAAGGGGGGGAAGTAGAAAAGAACAAAATTGAGCCATTAAGAAGTTTTTGAATGACATCGAATTTCTAGTTGAATTGATTGAAGCAAGACTGAGAATAGTTCGGTGTAATAGTTGTGAGGCTTTACATAAAATTAAACATATCTTTGGTAAAAGAAAAAAAAAACAAAAGACATTCGTTATGGTAGTTAAATTATTATTGATACTTAATTGAAAGTATTTAAAAAAAAAACTATCTTTATACTGAAAGTAAATATTTTACAGTTTCAAAGCTTCACAGAACATAAATAATTCAAAAGTGTAGGAAGTCTGTGCAGAAAGTAAACATTTTGAAGTGTTTGGTTTTACAACAAAACGTAAACATTTTTGTAGATTGCAGTTCTACGAAGTGTGAACATTTCATTTCACAACTGCTTTTCATATACATTTTCTGAGTGCTGTACAGAATTCAGGACTTGTCAACAATAACTATTTCATGCCTGTAGTTTTATACAGAAAAGAAACATTTCTCGATTGTAAGCTAAATCTGAAATAAGCACTTTGACTAATTTATCGAAAATAGTCTCTACTCAAGCTTACACAAAAAATACAGCAAAAAAAAAAAATAAATAAAGGGCTCTGCATAATTGTCATTTTTCCTTCTTTGAAAAGTAAGCATTTTTGTGGCTGAAAGTTTTACATAGCAAATAAACAATTCACGACTGTGGCTTTTATATATATATATATATATATATATAGAAAGTAAACATTTTTATGCGCTGGAAATAAACATTTCATAAGTGTGTGTTAATTACAGGAAACGAAGCATTTCGCAACTGTGTCCATAATCAAGAGAGAAATAGAAAGAGAGAGAGAGAAAGAAAAAGAAACGAGGTGATTACATTCGTGTCACAATAGCGCAAGTTGACATCAAGTAAAATTTTCTCTTGTAAATTCTACAGCAAAAGTGTGTGTGTCAGAGAAGAAGACATTTTCATAAATTTATATTGGTGTATATATATATATATATATAACTATATATACATGAGACAAAAAGTTATTAAAGAAAAGCACAACTTTTCTTCACCCCCTTCAATCAAATTGTGGCTTGTGTAATACTCCGAAGATAAAAATCATCACACTTTACAAACAGTTTAAAAGGAAAACTTATTAAGAAAAGATGCAAAAAGAAAACCCTTCTCAAAAAAAAAAACTTATTGGATCAAACCTTTAATATTGTTGCAGGAATATTGTTTTGAAATTTAAATAGGAATTGAGTTTACCACCTGGAAGAAATATTTAGTGGAAAAAATACGTGATAAATAAACAAACAAAGGAGGAAACCATTTGAGGGCGAGAAACTTCACTTACGAATATTTTGCTTTGAAACCAAACTTGAACTACCACCACTGCCACATCTTTAATCAAGCATTTACACTTGTGTACACACAGAAACATAGTCTCTGATCTATCTTAACCTTAGCTTTTCTCTGTCTCTTCTTTGATTCTTACCCCAGTGTTGCATTTTCATCCACATCCCCAATCTTTTACCCTACCACCCACAAAAACGGGTGGTGGGGACCAGGGATAATTTCTAAATTAACTGTATATATATATATCTATATATACACACATATATATATATTTATAGATATATATATATTTTCTTGCTTATTGGGTGAAACATGAAATCCTTTAAAGACAAGGACCCTACTTAAGTCTTCCCTTCCCCTATCCCTTTGGGGAAAAAAAAGCCCAGGAAAAAGAGGTAAAGGAAAGGTAAAACTAATAAAGCACACACACATATAACATATGCATGCATATTCACATGCGTACATATATGCATGCCACATGTTCTCAAATGGGACTGGATGAAATGCTTGGTTTTAAGTTGCACCGAGTTACACCTTAAAATTTTGCAGTACCTTACATATACGTGCATAAACTTACACATACACACACAAAGGTATTTTATATACACATTACTCTTTCTATTAGCAAACTGTGCTTGTCCGTGTAAAAAGAAGGGAGGTGGTCGTTTACATCAAGGGCACTGTGGTGCCAGGGGTGGTTGTGGGGGTGGTGATAATAGCTAATTGTTACAGTAATATTAGTTGTAGTTAGTAGTAGTAATAATAACAGCAAGTGGTAGTCTCTTAGGTTTATATTTTTTTTGCTTTTTTAAAATTTTTTTTTTTTAGAATTTTTTAAAGAATTAAAAAAAATTAAATTTTAAACTATTCTGTGAATTTTAGGTGTACACACACACACACACATATATATGTTTACTATGGGAGCAATAGTGGTTTTTCTTTGAAATTTTTAAAAACTAGTACGAAAAGGGTGTCTTTTCTTTTAATTTTTTTTTCCTTTTCTGTGACCCTTCCTGATTGATTTCTTAACACACCCCTCGTTCCTCCGGGTCATCTCATTTTCCCACTATAGTTGGTTCTTTTTCATCCACACAAAACACTTACAACCAAATTCACAGCAACAACAACAACTGTACCAGCAGCAACAGCGCCGCCAGTTGTTCTTATGAAACGTACACACGAGCGCCGCCCACTTCTCTTGACTTTTTCCGATCATCACCGCAAAATGTTGCAGGAGATCCGTGATAATTTGAGTCACTTACAGAAGAACAATCTTAGCAACGACATCTCGCTGGACTTGTACGAGAAGGGCGTCGGCAGTGGCGTTGGCGGCAGTGGCGGTGATGGTGGTGGTAGCAGCAGTGGTGGTGGTGGTGTCGGCGTTGTGATCAGCAGTGGGAATGGCGGTGGAGGTGGTTTTGGCATTGTCAGTAGCAACGGCATTGTTGTCAAGAGCAGCAGCAGCAACAACAACAACGTCAATGGCGGTGGCGGTGTTGGCGGAACCAATTACTTCGTCAACAGCAGCAATGCCATTGTCACCTGCAGCAGCACAGTGTGCAGCGATGGCGTTGGCGGCAATTGCAACAGTGTTGCAAACCATGTTAGCAACAACAGCAATACTTGCAACATTAGTGGTGGCAACAGCAACAACAACAACAACAACAATCCTATGATCATCACTGCTACTTCGAATGCCAACAACACTAACGCCGCCACCAGTAATAGCAGCGGCGGCAGCAGTAATAGCGGTGGCAACAAAACTATTACGCGGACGGATTATCACCAAAAGGCACTTGCAGAGATTCGGAAGAGTTTGAAACCGTATGCAAATAGTGATTCTGCTACAGTTATCGTGCAGTATGGTGTTGATGTTGACACGAGTGGCTTACAGGGCGGAAAGACTGGACAAATTACCACAAACATTACAGTTGGATATGATGACGTAAGTGACATGCGTTGCTTTTTTTATATCTTTCAGTCATTGATGAAGTTTTTTACTTTATGTATAGGGTGTCCATAAAGTCTCTTTACCATCTAAGAAAAATATTACAAACGCAATTGATAAGCTATTTTATTCAGATTTATTCTATTGTATTCAGTGTTTACTAAAGTTTTTAATCACATCCCGGTGGATTGGAAGGGATGGGCCAATTCCTTGGACGCCAGATATCACCAGATATCACCAGATATCACTCCCCTGGACTTCTTTCTATGGGGCTATGTTAAAGATATCGTGTATCGAACAAAGATTACTGACCTAAAGCAAAAGATTACTGATGCCATTGCCACAACTGATGAAGCTATGCTACAGCAAACATGGCAAGAAATCTAGTACCGTCTTGATGTGCTTCGTACAACTGATGGTGCCCATGTAGAAGTGTATTAAATGAGGTAAAAAAAAACTTTAATAAGCACTGAATACAATAGAACAAATCTGAATAAAATATCTTATCAATTGCAGAATAAAATATCTTATCAATTGCATTTGTAATGAAGTTTTGAAATGGTAAAGAGACTTTATGGACACCCTGTATGTTTCTAATTTTCTTTGTGATTGTAAAGCTTGCTTCCGAACCCTGTGGTCACGGGCTCAATCCCCCAGTGTGACTTCTTGTGTAAATATATTCCGTTATCTGTCATATACAAGGAGCTGCTGGAAAGTTCCTGACTTTTAGGGGGTTGCGAAAGCCCTTATTGGAGGGCCAACCTTCTGAGTTCTTTTACAGGGCTTAGAAAAACTGAAAGACTGACCGGTGCAATAAATGTATGAATATTTGAGAGGGGAATATGTTGAATCAAATCATAATTAATTGATCCTCCTCTATTTTCTTTTACCCAAAGCCCAGAACAGTGTACTGGGAACTCTTTTGTGGGACCAGCACTAGTGAAGTCATCAAGAACCGATAAGACAAGATCCCTCAACTGAGTGTAGTATAATACTTAGGGACAAAAAGAAAGTAAGATTGAGGGACAGATGAACCCAAGTAGGCTTGATGAGAATATTTACACATCATCATCATCATCGTTTAATGTCCGCTTTCCATGCTAGCATGGGTTGGACGATTTGACTGAGGACTGGTGAACCAGATGGCTACACCAGGCTCCAATCTGATCTGGCAGAGTTTCTACAGAGGGATGCCCTTCCTAATGCCAACCACTCCGAGAGTGTAGTGGGTGCTTTTACGTGTCACCGGCACGAAGGCCAGTCAGGCGGTACTGGCAACGGCCATGCTCAAAATGGCGTATTTTACGTGCTACCTGCATAGGAGCCAGTCCAGCGGCACTAGCAACGATCTCGCTTGAATGACTTTTCACGTGCCACTGGCACAAGTGCCAGGAAGGCGACGCTGGTAAAGATTACGCTCGAACGGTGCTCTTAGCACTCCACTGGTACAGGTGCCATCACGATTTCGCTTTCGCTTGCCCCAACAGGTCTTCGCAAGCCGAGTTTCATGTCCAATGAAGGAGACAATGTTGGCATGGGTGCCAGTTGTCGAATTTAGTTCGATTTCGATTTCACTTTCATAAAATAACAAAATGTTTTGAGACTAACTGAAGCTGTTTGCCAATCTGACTCTCTTGAAGTTGTTTGTCTTTGTCCATAGAGCTGCTGTCGCAATGAGATGGCTATCATCTGACAAGATGAAACAACCATCATATCTGTATGAATCCGGAAGTACGTGGTTGGGAAGTGACCATGTCATGTGATGGTTGTAAGATGATTGTCATTCTTGGACAAACAATGTCATTCATTTCCAACTTTCTGTAAATAAACATGCCTAGGAAACATGGGGAAATATTACTTTGCTTGGAAACAGGTGAGGGTTGGGGACAGGAAGAGCATCTGGCTATAGCCTCAAATTCTGTCTAACCCAAACAGACATGGAAAAGTGTATGTTCAAATGACAGTGATGTGGCTGTGTGATAAGAAGCTTGTTTGGCAACCATGTTTGGATTGTGCTTGCACAGGGGCCATCCAGACTCCTGTCTTCACTGAACAGGGATTAATTTTTTCTCTTCGCTCCTTTGCGCCACATGGGCTCAACTCTCCTCCCCTCTTCATCTATCCCGCCTCCCCTCTCCTCTCACACCTACTTTCTCCCACCCACCTTCCCCCTCTTCCTTCATCGTCACCCCTCACTCATAACCCCACTCTTACACAATCCAAACTCACTTCACCTATCCATCCCATCCCACCCCCACCCCATCCCTTACACCCACTCCCACATACCCCACCTCTACCGCCACTCTCAGCCTAACCCACAACCCAACCTTGCTTCCCCACTCTTGCCTCCCCCACATCCCAACATCACCACACCACATCACACCACCACGCACACACTAGCACTGACCACTTCCCAGCACCCACACCATCATCCACACACCTACACACATGGCAAGGTCACCAGCCCTCTTCCACATGCACATACACGCTCTCATATACACACACACGCGCACCTCCGTTTTGGGATTACCACTACTTTATTACCTCCCCTTCTTCCTAGCTCTCTTGTGCGACCCCTCTGTCCAGCATTCGCCATGATAGATCGCTAACCACCACACATTCTTTTTTCTCTCTCCCTATTTGTTTCTGTGTTCCTTTCTGTTGAAGAGCGTAGCTCGAAATGTTAAAGACTTTTTCACTTTCCGAGTGTTAAACTAATACATCCTTTTGTTGTTTACACCACCTGTCTTTTTTTTTTTGTGAATTCTCCCCTTACATATATGTGTGTGTGTATACATATAAACATGTGTAAATAAAACATACATTGAAAACATACTACATATATATATATATGACACTATATATATATATATATATATATATATACATACACACACACACACACACACTTAACATTTATATGATATAATTTTCATTGTGTTTCTTTGAATTTCCTATTTTTGGTGTCAATATCTTTCGATATAGATGTTGTGTTACATATTTTAGGAATATGTCATTATGAACGACTGATAAAATATTCATCATGTCAAAAATGCCACAGCAGACACCCACGTGTGTGTGTGTGTGTGTGTGTGTGTGTGTGTGTGTGTCTTTTACTTGATTCAATCATCAGACTGCAGCCATGCTGGAGCACCACATTGAAGAATCTTTAGTTGAATGGCTCACCCCCTCTTTTAAGCCTGGTCCTAATTCTATCAGTCTTTTTTTGGCGTAGGAGTGGCTGTGTGGTAAGTAGCTTGCTTACAAACCACATGGTTCCGGGTTCAGTCCCACTGCGTGGTACCTTGGTCAAATGTGTTCTACTATAGCCTTGGGCCAACCAAAAGCCTTGTGAGTGTATTTGGTAGACGGAAACTGAAAGAAGCCTGCGGTTCGGCAAAAGAGATTGATAGAATAATTACTAGGCTTACAATGAATAAGTCCTGGGGTTGATTTGCTCGACTAAAGGCCGTGCTCCAGCATGGCCGCAATCAAATGACTGAAACAAGTAAAAGATACACACTGTGTGGCACCTTGGGCAAGTGTCTCCTACTATAGCCTCGGGTTGACCAAAGCCTTGTGAGTGAATTTGATAGATGGAAACTAAAAGAAACCTGTTGTATGTATGTATGTATGTATGTATGTGTGTGTGTGTGTGTGTGTGTGTCTGTCTGTCTGTCTGTTTGTGTTTATGTCCCTGTAAACTCTCTTTTACTTGTTTCAGTCATTTGAGGGAGAGGGGTAGGGGAGGAGTTGGGGTAGTGGCATCGGGTGTGATGGAATGGATGAATGAGTGGAGTTTATGTTGTTTAGTGTGCCCGAGAAATTGATGAAAGATATATATATATATATATATATATATATATAAATAAATAAATGTATAAATATTTGTATGTTTGTACATCTGTGTCCATGCCACGCTGGAACATATCTGTAAACATATGTATGCGTACAATTGTATAAATATGCTGGTATCTATCTATATATATAAAAATGAGAATGTGTGTCTGTCTGTCTGTCTGTCTGTGTGAATCCCTAAAACTCGAGAACTACGCAACCAATTTCATTCAAATTTTACACATGCCTTACTTAGGGTTCCAGTTGTGTTTTAGTCCAAAAAAATTATTAACTTCTTGCAGAGTTCGAGCACACGGCAACATAATATCTCCTCCACTATTTAAGTATTACGTGTCAAAAGTGAAACAAAAACACTCATGTCAAATACTTTCACTTTAAAAATGAAACTATTCCACTAACTGAAACAATCACATTTCGATACTGTAGTGACAGATACTTTCACAGAGAGAGAAAGAGAGAGACAGAAAGAGAGAGACAGAAAGAGAGAGAGAGAGAGATGTATATGTATACATATACATGTATATGTACACCATTTCGATACTGTAATGACAGATACTTTCAGAGAGAGAGAGAGAGTAAGAGAGAAAGAGAGAAAGAGAGAGAGAGAAAGAGAGAGAGAGAAAGAGAGAGAGAGAGATGTATATGTATACATATAGATGTACACGTATATGTATATATATATAGATCTATACATACATGTATATGTATACATATAGATGTACACGTATATGTATATATATATAGATCTATACATACATGTAATATGTACACATATATACATATATACATGCATACAGATATCTATACATATAGACACCCATCACACACACATACACATGCACACAAACACACACATTAGTCATTTGTTTTCTTATCCAAAACTACGTCAAAAGTACTGAATGGATCTTTATGAAATTTGGAAATTATATTCTTTGCATAACGGCCATAACTCCCATGAAAATTCATATATTTTTGATGTTGATGAAATTTTAACACGAACATAACAGATGAGCATTATTTAGAAAATGATGTCACACGTTATCGAGGCTACCATTCTTTCTGGATGTGCAAAAGGAGATGACGTCTTTATTCCAAGAATTCCTCTTACTCCATCAGGAGCAGACATTCCTTTTACATTCAGAAGACTACAATTCCCCCTTCGTGTGACTTTTGCCATGTCCATAAACAAATATCAGGGTCAAACACTGTCTGTAGCTGGTCTTCTCTTGGAAGAGCCCTGCTTCTCACATGGACAACTGTATGTTGGCTGCTCAAGAGTGGGCAGCAACAAAAAACCTATTTATATATGCTCCACAAGGGAAAACAAGGAATATAGTTTACAATGAGGTGTTATAATCACAACACCAAGAAAGTATGTACATGATCACCTTCTTTTACGAAACTTCATTGACTTTCATATATTATATTGATATACATATATATACGTGTGTTTGGGTGCGTGTGTGTATATACATCTCTATATATAAAGATGATGCGTAGTCTAGACGGCGTTTTTAGATTTCATTATTCTCTTTAACCCGGGCAACGCCGGGTATTTTTGCTAGTACATGAATAAATGTAAATATACGCATATGTCCATATACGTGTATATATGCATCTACAAATAAGTATATACATATGTATACGTGTATAGACATGCATCTAATATATTATACACGTGTGTGATACGTTATATATCTATGTACATGCACTTTATATATATATGTCTGTGTGTTTATATATCTGGATGCTTACACATGTGTTCCTATATTATCTGCATATATTATCTGCATGTATGTAGAAATGAGTACATATATATATATATATCCAATATATATTTATATATTGGTTTCATATGCTGGCACAAGGCCAACAATTTCGGGGGTGGGTTTAAGTCGATTACATTGACCCCTAGTGTGCAATTGGTACTTATTTTATCAACCCTGAAAGGATGAAAGACAACCCTGGCTTAATTTAAACTCTAAACATAGGTGGATGAAATGCTGTTAAGTGAGCTAATGATTCTGCCAGGAGCACCAGTGCCAGTGGAGTGCTAATAGCACCGTCCGAGCGTGATCATTGCCAGAGCAGCTGTCTGCTTCCGTGCCAGTGGCAAGTAAATAGCACCATTTGAGCGTGATTGTTACCAGCATCGCCTTACTGGCACATGAAAAAACATTCGGGTGAGGTCGTTGCCAGTGCCTCTGGACTGGCTCCTGTGCAGGTGGCACGTAAAAAACACTATTTTGAGTGTGGCCGTTGGCAGTACCGCCTCACTGGCCTTCATGCCGGTGGCACGTAAAAGCACCCCTCGGAGTGGTTGGCTTTAGGAAGGGCATCCAGCTGTAGAAACTCTGCCAGATCAGTTTGGAGCCTGGTGCAGCCATCTGGTTTGCCAGTCCTCGGTCAAATCCTCCAACCCATGCTAGCATGGAAGGCGGACGTTAAACAACAATGATGATGATGATACATACATACATGCATATATATATATATATATATATTTGTGTGTGTGTGTGTGTGTGTGTGTGTGTACATATATACATATATAGATACACATATATATATACATATATATATACACACATATATATATACATATATATATATATACACACATATATATATATATATATACATATATATACATATATATATATACACACATATATACATATATATATACATATATATTTATATATACACACATATATATATATACATATATATGTATATATACACACACACATATACATATAGATATACACACACACATATATACATATAGATACACACACACACACACACACACACACACACACACACACATATATATATATATACACACACACACACAATATGCACTCGCATATATGTATGTTTTTTTATTTATTTAAGTTGATTTTTTACTTTTTTTTCTGGAGCTATGAATATGTAAAGATATGTTTATCTGAGGTGTGACTCACCGATGAAAAATGTCACACCCACATACTCAATACCATAGAAGCTTTACCTGTTGCTACTCTGTACCCAGAACAACAACTACAGCTATGTATAGTGTGTGAGTTAGGCGTAACTGTGTCTTGCTAGCTCTGTGTGTGTGTGATGTGTGTGGATTTCTTGGTTGAATGAAAGATATAATGCTAGGTTAAGTGTATATATTATACGTGCAGTGCAGGCGTATACATAGCTTTGTCTCTGTGCATGTATGTATAAGTATGTATATAGGGATGTGTGTTTGTGTATGTATGTATGCATATATATGCATATTTACATATCTACACATACATACATGTAGATATGTGTGTGTATATTTGTATATATATATATATATATATATATATATATATATATATATATATATAAATGGGGTGTATATATGTGTTAAAGTATATACATGTATTCGTATATATGTAAGTATATGTACATTATGTAAGTACATGTATATTATGTATGTAGCTGTATATATGTATGTATACATATATATATCTATGTATACGTCTGTGTGTGTGTGTGTGTGTGTGTATATATAGATTTATTGGTACATATGTATATATGTATATATACATATATATATAGTCATGTATGTACATATATATGTATGTACATTGTCCTTGTATAGAAAGGCTATCATGCCAGTTTCGATTTCGAATCTCTCTGCGAATTGACTTTCAGTCTGCCCTGTGGAAATTCTGGTTGAATATGGCTTGGGTCCTCTGATAGGGTGGGTGTTAGTGGGTTGTCTAGGACCATACATTGTTAATTCTATAATGTTATGATCTGAAAGAGATATAGGTGTTACTTTCACATTATGGATTAGGCTCACATTGTGAAGCAGAGATCTAAAATATTGCTTCCCCTGGTTGGTTGGAGTATCACTTGTTCTATGAACAGCATGTTGGAGAGACGACTTTTGGGCTGGAACCTATGGACAACTTCCAGAGATCCCTGGCCTGGCAGTGCTATCGGGAAGCGCTACTCATTCTGGATAAGCTCTACATGCATGGCTTGAGAAACACAGGGTTGACCTGTCCTAGATGCGGTCAGAGTGACGAAACCATTCTGCATGCACTCGTACAGTGTCCACCCATTTCCAACCTGTGGGCCTATGTCGAACGACTACTATCGCGTGTGGGACGAGTCGGTTTATTAACCGAGTCTATCGTGAATATTGTTGTGCCTCCTTCCTTGAAACGAGAAGGAAGAGCCATTTTCATTGTACTTGTGGCTATGGCAAAAAAATGTGTATGGTGGAAGCATCTGAAAGGTCTAGGGGCAAACACTTTCCTCTCTGGTCAATCTCTCATCAACTTCTTCAAGTAACACTCGAAGAGGAAGGTGAGAGTAGAGACGGAGGTTTTGTCTTGTGAATGTTTCAAAAGAGATGGGTGAATGTAGCAAGGATGGCACGTGTGAATGACGGAGCCGGCTTGAGCATAACACTATGAACCAAAAAAAGAAACGAAAAAAAGAGTCACTGTAATGTGTTTTTTTTGCATGACATTATTGGCCAAGGTTACCGTCGTCTTTTCCGTAGGCTTTTCCTTCCACGGATAAACCTAATCTGTTTCCCCTTTTTACATCATGACATTTCTGTGATACACAAACCCTATTGATCAGCTCTTTTTATTAATGATCCCTTTTGATTGAATTTCTAGCCCCCTTTTCTTTCCCCCACTCAAGCTCTACTTTGTATTTTGTCCCCTCTGTGTTCAGCCCTGTGTGG